>NC_031990.1:18138993-18371336 GCF_001879085.1 Nicotiana attenuata
CAGTAATGGAATCAAATAATGCTGAAGTTTTTTTGAGCATATATTTCCATATAAAATTGAAGATGAGACATCTATTCCAAGGAATAAACGTCCACGGGAAGAAACAAATGATGAGATGCATAATGAGGAGAATCCAAGACGTAGCAAACGTCAAAGGAAGTCTACATCATTTGGTCCAGATTTCTTAACCTTTCTACTAGAAAATGAGCCTCAAACGTTTAAGGAGGCTATGTCTTCTTCTGAAGCACCATATTGGAAAGAAGCTGTCAATAGTGAGATACAATCCATTTTGGACAACCATACATGGGAGTTAGTTGATCTTCCTCCTGGAAATAAACCTTTAGGTTCTAAATGGATTTTCAAAAGGAAGATGAAAGCAGACGGCACTATTGACAAATATAAGGCAAGACTTGTAGTCAAAGGCTTTAGACAAAAGGAAGGTCTTGACTACTTTGATACATACTCGCCGGTAACAAGAATTACATCCATTCGGATGTTAATTGCTTTAGCCGCGGTATATGGCCTTGTAATACATCAAATGGATGTGAAAACAGCTTTCTTAAATGGAGATTTAGAAGAAGAAATCTATATGGAACAACCTGAAGGGTTTGTGGTTCCAGGAAAGGAAAAGAAAGTTTGTAAACTTGTTAAGTCTCTTTATGGACTAAAACAAGCACCTAAACAATGGCATGCAAAATTTGATGATACAATGTTGTCAAATGGCTTTAAGATCAATGAGTGTGATAAATGTGTTTACATAAAAGACAATCCAAATCATATAGTCATTGTTTGTCTATATGTAGACGATATGTTGATAATGAGTAATGACATTGCTAACATTAATGCCACAAAGCATATGTTAAGCAGGAAATTTGATATGAAAGACATAGGAGTTGCTGATGTAATCTTGGGAATAAAGATCCATAGAACTCCTCAAGGTCTTGCACTATCACAATCTCATTATATCAAATCAGTTCTTGAAAGATTCAAGCACTTAAATTTTAGAGTTTCAAAAACTCCTATTGATGTGAATCTTCCGTTAAAGAAGAACAAAGGTGGGAGCAAGTCTCAACTGGATTATGCTCGGGTTTTGGGATGTTTAATGTATATCATGAATTGCACACGACCCGATATAGCATGTGCTATCAGTAAGTTGAGTCGGTACACACATAATCCAGATCAAACTCAATGGATGGCAATGAAACGTGTCTTGGGATATCTAGAATATACTTAAGATTATGTGTTGCAATTCAACAAATACCCAGTGGTAGTTGAAGGATATTGTGATGCAAATTGGATCACCGGCTCACATGACTCAAAATCCACAAGTGGATACATTTTCACTTTTTGGAGGAGGAGCTGTGTCTTGGAAATCATCCAAACAAACTTGTATAGCTCGCTCAACGATGGAGGCTGAGTTCATAGCTTTAGAGAAAGCCGGTGAAGAAGCTGAATGGCTTCGGAATTTTTTGGAAGATATTCCGTTTTGGCCCAAACCACTGACACCTATTTGCATTCACTGCGATAGTCAATCAGCTATAGGAAGGGAACAGAATGTTATGTATAACGGTAAGAGTCGTCATATAAGACGAAGACATAAAACCTGACAACTGATCTCTAGAGGAATCATTTCAATTGACTTCATAAAGTCAAAGGAAAATGGTCGGATCCGCTTACAAAAGGCTTTACTAGAGAGGCAGTTGAGTTCACAACAAAGGGAATGGGTCTGTGGCCGATGGAAAGTCAATCATAACGGTAACTCTACCTAGAAGACTGGAGATCCCAAGATCTATGTTCAAGGAGATCAAACAAAGTTATGAAAGATAGTGGAACATTGTCAAAATAAAACCCTGTGATCCATTCTCATGAAAGGACAATGTTAGGGAACAAGGATAAAGCGGTTAAAGTTTTTTAATGATTATCTAATTCTGATACAGGAATTATCAGGAAATGTAATCTCCGGGGTTACAGCTTAGAAATCACCTATGTAAGTGTGAAGTGTAAGCCGCTTCAAGGAGAAGTTAGCAAGGCCAAATTCTCTATACACTTATGAAACCAGGAGGCGTTCATGGCTGAAACGAACACAACAATGAGAACCAAAGACGTTTAAGGGTTAATTGTGTGACTTATGTTGTCTAGATATACATCAAAGCTCAACGGTTCAAAGATATCAAATCTACCGATTGACCGAGTATATCCGATATAAGTTCACTATGAAAAGTTCAAAGGAAAACCTACTTATCCAAATGCAGCTAATCCTTAATTGCAAATCACACAGTTTTTATGCATATCCTCTTCTTTTAGGCCATTCCCCATTCATGTGGGGATTGTTGGAATTTAAAGACATGAATTGTCTTAAATTAAGTGGAGTGAAAGGGAAATGGAGGAAATAATTTTTGGAGGGAAATGAAAAATTCAAATTGATTAAGTCTTGCAAAGTGGATTGTCCCACATTGGATGGGGAAACCATCCAATATGTGTTTATATTGAGAAACACATTCTCTACCTCTCAAAAGGTTGAGAAGAAGGGAAACCCCTCGCGTCGTCGTCGTCGCTCGGCTCGGTGATTTGGATTTGGATTTGGATTTGGATTTGGTCAATCGATAAGATTAATTTTTTGGACCTAATCTTAATTAATTAATTAATTGATAGTTTTCTCCTATTATTATTATTTTTTTTATTAAAAGAAGTTAACAACCGTGTCTGTTAACACAAGGTTCTTCTTTCCAACAGTCGTGTCTGTTAATAGACATGCCATAACTCCATTCCTGAACAGTCTGTTCGCACCTGTTTAGGCAGAATCATTGGCCTATAAATTCCAGAGGCTTTGCCTCATTTAAGTACTCAGTTTTTTTTTACAGACATCACTCTCAAAACTCACCTTCTTCCTAACTAAATTACTGCATCGTTTTCATTAAAACAAAACAGTCAGTCGTGTGATTTGCAGCGTATCTTTGAGTTCGTTGGAATTCTGTGATTTGTATTGCCACTATCACAGAAACGTTTTTCCGTTCTATCCTGGGAGGAAGTAACCCATAATCCTTGGCAACTGTGGGAGGGTTATAATTCCTTAAGGAGACACAAGAAATTTGTGGAATCAATTCTGCTTCATCTCTTTTTCCGTTTTTTCGTTAAACATCTTTTAAACCAGAACACTGTTGTTAACAAGCTTAAGGAATTATAATTTGTTTTTAGTAACAGTGTTCTGATTTTGCTTGATTTTGAAGTAATAAAAACTTCATCAAGTAAAATTGGTTTGTAGTAATCTGTTTGAAGATTAAAAACTTTACCAGATTGCTAATTTCGTTTGTATTGTTTAAAATTGTTTTGTAGTAGTCGGTTTGAAGATTATAACTTCACCAGATTGCTAACTTTGGTTTGTGTTGTTTTTCCAGGAAAAAAAAAATGACGAACGGAACGAGTGATGTTGTTTCTGCTAACGCTGGGACAGAACAAATTGGTTCTGCTCAGCCTGCTGCACCAAACATTGCCCCTGCACCAACAATTGCGAAGGCTGAAAAACACGGTAAATTTACCGGGGTTGATTTCAAACGTTGGCAGCAGAAGATGTTCTTCTATCTGACAACCCTCAGTCTGCAAAGGTTTATCAATGAAGACGAACCTGTTGTGGCTGAAGGCACTCCTGACAACGAGAAATTTCTGGTAACTGAGGCTTGGAAACATTCTGACTTCTTTTGTAGAAATTATGTTCTAAATGGTTTAGAAGATAGTTTGTACAGTGTTTTTAGTGTTTGTAAAACTTCGAAAGAGTTGTGGTACGCTCTTGAGAAGAAGTACAAAACTGAAGATGTTGGTTTTAAGAAGTTTGTTGCTGCCAAGTTTCTAGATTTTAAAATGGTGGACAGCAAGTCTGTTATCTCTCAAGTTCAGGAGTTGCAAGTGCTGGTTCATGATATGCTTGCAGAGGGCTTGGTGATCAATGAAGCCTTTCAAGTGGCCGCATTTATAAAAAAATTGCCTCCATTGTGGAAGGACTTCAAAAATCAACTAAAGCACAATCGCAAGGAGATGACACTTGAAGATCTTGTGGTGCGCATAAGGATAGAAGAAGATAACAAAGCAGTAGAAAAGAAGTCTCGTGCAAGTTCTTCCATTGCTGGTGCAAACATTGTTGAAGAGGCACCAACTAATAGCAAGAAAAGGAAGAAGCCGTCTGGGCCAAAGCAGAATCCGCCTAAGAAGAAGTTCAAAGGCAACTGCCACAATTGTGGGAAATATGGGCACAAGATTGCAGAATGTCGTGCTCCAAAGAAGGATAAGAAAACCCAACAAGCAAACATTGTTGAAAAGAACAATGATGTGGAAAACTTGTGTGCTATGCTCTCTGAATGTAACTTGGTAGGAAACTCAAAGGAATGGTGGATTGATTCAGGAGCTACACGACATGTTTGTGCTAACAAAGGGTTATTTACTTCTTATGATTCTGCAGGTCCAGACGAGACCATCTTCATGGGCAACTCCGCAACTGCGAAGATTGAAGGCTATGGGAAGATTTGCTTGAAGATGACGTCTGGCAAAGTAGTTACTTTAAATAATGTACTCCATGTTCCAGAAATTAGGAAGAACTTAGTTAGTGTTGCACTTCTCGTTAAAAACGGGTTTAAGTGCGTTTTTGTTTCAGACAAGATTGTAATAACTAAGAATGAATTGTATGTAGGAAAAGGCTACCTAAATGAGGGCCTTTTCAAACTGAATGTAATAGCTATTGATATGAATAAAGTTGAATCTTCTTCTTATTTGCTTGAGTCTAATTCTTTATGGCATTCCCGTTTAGGTCATGCTAACTTCAAGACATTGCGAAAAATGATCAATTTGAAAATATTGCCTAAGTTTAATTGTGAAAATACAAAGTATCAAATATGTGTGGAGTCTAATTATACTAAGCATCCTTTTAAGTCAGTTGAAAGGAATTCAAATCCTTTGGACTTAATTCACACTGATATTTGTGATATGAAGTCAATACCATCTCGCGGTGGAAAAAAGTATTTCATAACTTTTATTGACGATAGTACAAGATATTGTTATGTATACTTGTTAAATAGTAAGGATGAGGCAATAGATGCATTTAAGCAATATAAGAATGAAGTTGAGACTCAATTAAATAGTAAATAAAAATGATAAGAAGTGATAGGGGAGGTAAGTATGAATCACCATTTGAAGAAATATGTTTGGAGTATGGTATCATACACCAAACAACTGCCCCCTACTCACCACAATTCAACGGGATTGCAGAAAGAAAGAATAGAACTCTTAAGGAGATGATGAATGCTTTATTGATAACTTCTGGGTTACCATAGAACTTGTGGGGGGAAGCTGTTCTAACAGCAAACAGAATTCTTAATCGAATTCCCCATAGCAAAACGCAATCCATACCATATGAAAAATGGAAAGGAAGAAGTCCTAACTTGAAATATTTCAAAGTGTGGGGGTGCTTGGCAAAGGTTCAAGTTCCTAAACCCAAAAGAGTTAAAATAGGACCCAAAACTGTGGATTGTGTACTTATAGGATATGCAACAAATAGTAAAGCATATCATTTTCTGGTTCACAAATCAGAAAATCCAGAAATTCAAGTGAATACAGTAATGGAATCAAATAATGCTGAATTTTTTGAGCATATATTTCCATATAAAATTGAAGATGAGACATCTATTCCAAGGAATAAACGTCCACGGGAAGAAACAAATAATGAGATGCATAATGAGGAGAATCCAAGACGTAGCAAACGTCAAAGGAAGTCTACATCATTTGGTCCAGATTTCTTAACCTTTCTACTAGAAAATGAGCCTCAAACGTTTAAGGAGACTATGTCTTCTTCTGAAGCACCATATTGGAAAGAAGCTGTCAATAGTGAGATACAATCCATTTTGGACAACCATACATGGGAGTTAGTTGATCTTCCTCCTGGAAATAAACCTTTAGGTTCTAAATGGATTTTCAAAAGGAAGATGAAAGCAGACAGCACTATTGACAAATATAAGGCAAGACTTGTAGTCAAAGGCTTTAGACATAAGGAAGGTCTTGACTACTTTGATACATACTCGCCGGTAACAAGAATTACATCCATTCGGATGTTAATTGCTTTAGCCGCGGTATATGGCCTTGTAATACATCAAATGGATGTGAAAACAGCTTTCTTAAATGGAGATTTAGAAGAAGAAATCTATATGGAACAACCTGAAGGGTTTGTGGTTCCAGGAAAGGAAAAGAAAGTTTGTAAACTTGTTAAGTCTCTTTATGGACTAAAACAAGCACCTAAACAATGGCATGCAAAATTTGATGACACAATGTTGTCAAATGGCTTTAAGATCAATGAGTGTGATAAATGTGTTTACATAAAAGACAATCCAAATCATATAGTCATTGTTTGTCTATATGTAGACGATATGTTGATAATGAGTAATGACATTGCTAACATTAATGCCACAAAGCATATGTTAAGCAGGAAATTTGATATGAAAGACATAGGAGTTGCTGATGTAATCTTGGGAATAAAGATCCATAGAACTCCTCAAGGTCTTGCACTATCACAATCTCATTATATCAAATCAGTTCTTGAAAGATTCAAGCACTTAAATTTTAGAGTTTCAAAAACTCCTATTGATGTGAATCTTCCATTAAAGAAGAACAAAGGCGGGAGCTAGTCTCAACTGGATTATGCTCGGGTTTTTGGGATGTTTAATGTACATCATGAATTGCACACGACCCGATATAGCATGTGCTATCAGTAAGTTGAGTCGGTACACGCATAATCCAGATCAAACTCATTGGATGGCAATGAAACGTGTCTTGGGATATCTAGAATATACTCAAGATTATGCGTTGCAATTCAACAAATACCCAGTGGTAGTTGAAGGATATTGTGATGCAAATTGGATCACCCGCTCACATGACTCAAAATCCACAAGTGGATACATTTTCACTCTTGGAGGAGGGGTTGTGTCTTGGAAATCATCCAAACAAACTTGTATAGCTCGCTCAACGATGGAGGCTGAGTTCATAGCTTTAGACAAAGCCGGTGAAAAAGTTGAATGGCTTCGGAATTTTTTGGAAGATATTCCGTTTTGGCCCAAACCACTGACACCTATTTGCATTCACTGCGATAGTCAATCAACTATAGGAAGGGCAAAGAATGTTATGTATAACGGTAAGAGTCGTCATATAAGACGAAGACATAAAACCGTTAGACAACTGATCTCTAGAGGAATCATTTCAATTGACTTCATAAAGTCAAAGGAAAATGTGTCGATCCGCTTACAAAAGGCCTTACTAGAGAGGCAGTTGAGTTCACAACAAAGGGAATGGGTCTGTGGCCGATGGAAAGTCAATCATAACGGTAACTCTACCTAGAAGACTGGAGATCCCAAGATCTAGGTTCAAGGAGATCAAACAAAGTTATGAAAGACAGTGGAACATTGTCAAAATAAAACTCTGTGATCCATTCTCATGAAAGGACAATGTTAGGGAACAAGGATAAAGCGGTTAAAGCTTTTTAATGATTATCTAATTCTGATACAGGAATTATCAGAAAATGTAATCTCCGGGGTTACAGCTTAGAAATCACCTATGTAAGTGTGAAGTGTAAGCCGCTTCAAGGAGAAGTTAGCAAGGCCAAATTCTCTATACACTTATGAAACCAGGAGGTGTTCATGGCTGAAACGAACACAACAATGAGAACCAAAGACGTTTAAGGGTTAATTGTGTGACTTATGTTGTCTAGATATACACCAAAGCTCGACGGTTCAAAGATATCAAATCTACCGATTGACCGAGTATATCCGATATAAGTTCACTATGGAAAGTTCAAAGGGAAACCTACTTATCCAAATGCAGCTAATCCTTAATTGCAAATCACACAGTTTTTTTTTATGCATATCCTCTTCTTTTAGGCCATTCCCCATTCACGTGGGGGATTGTTGGAATTTAAAGACATGAATTGTCTTAAATTAAGTGGAGTGAAAGGGAAATGGAGGAAATAATTTTTGGAGGGAAATGAAAAATTCAAATTCATTAAGTCTTGCAAAGTGGATTGTCCCACATTGGATGGGGAAACCATCCAATATGTGTTTATATTGAGAAACACATTCTCTACCTCTCAAAAGGTTGAGAAGAAGGGAAACCCCTCGCGCCGCCGTCGTCGCTCGGCTCGGCTTCGGCTTTGGCTTCGGCTTTGGCTTTGGATTTGGATTTGGATTTGGTCAAATGATCGATAAGATTAATTTTTTGGACCTAATCTTAATTAATTAATTGACTGTTTCCTCCTATTATTATTATTATTATTTTTTTATATTAAAAGAAGTTAACAGTCGTGTCTGTTAACCCAACGTTCTTCTTTCCAACAGTCGTGTCTGTTAATAGACATGCCATAACTCCATTCCTGAACAGGTCTGTTCGCACCTGTTTAGGTAGAATCATTGGCCTATAAATTCCAGAGGCTTTGCCTCATTTAAGTACTCAGTTTTTTTTTTTACAGACATCACTCTCAAAACTCACCTTCTTCCTAACTAAATTACTGCATCGTTTTCATCAAAACAAAACAGTAAGTCGTGTGATTTGCAGCGTATCTTTGAGTTCGTTGGAATTCTGTGATTTGTATTGCCACTATCACAGAAACGTTTTTCCGTTCTATCCTGGGAGGAAGTAACCCATAATCCTTGGCAACTGTGGGAGGGTTATAATTCCTTAAGGAGACACAAGAAATTTGTGGGATCGGATTTAACATTCTGCTTCATCTCTTTTTCCGTTTTTTTGTTAAACATCTTTCGAACCAGAATACTGTTGTTAACATATATAATAATAGAATTTTATGTCTACATATGCAAAGCAGTGTTACAGAATTTTATTTCTGTTCATGGTTGCAAATCCATTTTCTTTGGGAAGCGAGTGCTATTCTAGTCTTAAAAGTGTCCTTTTTTGTCTATCTAATTAACTAATTCCTTCTAAAAAGTAAAGTCATAACAAACAACATCAACCACAACAACATACCTAGTGTGATTCCACAAATGTGGTCCAGGGAGGGTGGGGTAAGTGACGAAGCAAAAAATTTACCTAACATGTTCAAATTTGAAAGAAGTAAAAACTTCTCAATTTAATATTTTACCTATATACGCAGTTTAATTTTTCGACGAAGGTGGTCAATTTTAAGACATGTAGCTTCGTCCCTGGGTGAGGTATACGCAGACGTTATCCCTACCTTGTGTGAGGTAGGGAGACCGTTTCCATAGACCAAAGAATTAGGGGCATTCCGAGAATTGAACTCGGGACATTAAAAGTAAATTCATCAATAGAGAAAATAGAAAACTTGGATTCTGGGTAATATGAGAGTCCACAATATTGTGGTGTATGCTCCCATGAAAAAGCAATTTCCTTTGGTGCCACCATATGACATTTCTTCCCAGTCTTCTTATCAAGTGAAAAGCTCTATTCAAGATATAAAATCACAGATACAAAATGCATCAGAGGAAAAAAAAACATGTTATTCACAGCGTTCTATTATTCAATACAATTTTCACAACTTTCAAGAATTCAAATGTTAAACGTTGATGGGATGAACTCTAGAACTCAACATTTTGATATTACTTCAATAATTTTTCCACTATTACTAATACGTTACATAAGTCAAGTTAATTTTTGAAACTTCCCCATGCAGTCAAAGACCATCATATAAAATGAGACAGATGGAGTAACATTCACAAGTAAAATAAAGAAAATTAAAAAGCATAAATTGCAATTTTGGTCCTTAAATTTTATGAAAATACAACAGTGTTCCATCTAGTTAGACAAAATAAGTTAAAAATCGTATATATGGTCACACATTAAAAATAAGAAATCAAAACACAAATTTATGTTTTCTCACGCCGATGAGCACATTGAACTATCCATGAGAGCCCGCATAGCCCAGGCAAGCCGACACAATTATTAAAGGTGCGCTCTACCGCTAAGCTAATAATAGCCCGTCGTGCAAGCCTCCCACCGGGGCCTGCTAATGCCAAAAAGCGAGAGAAACTCCATCTCTCTCTTTCCTTTTTTCGCCCCCATGTCACTGTAGACATCGAAATTTTAAGGGATCAAGCCAAATCCTTAATTAAAGATACTACAGGACTCTTGAAATCCTAGGAGTCTATTAGGGTTTCTTGGAAGTTACTCTACCCTAACCCTAAATCAAAGCTATAAAAAGGGTCGCATATTCCCTTTGAAGAGGAGTCTCAAAATCCCATAAACTCTTGGGATATTCACAAAGAGATCAAAATATGGCCGGATATTTCTTGACAATCAAATAGTTCAAGAAGCTGGAGATCAAATACATCCCCAGGAGGTCTGTATCATCCTACATTCGAGAAATACGCGGCTTCAACCCTCGAGTCACGGAAAAAATCAGGAGAGAAGAATAAGGGAGAAACAGAATTGTACCTACAATTGATTAGTAAAAATATTTTTCTCTTATTTTGTGATTGCAGTTTATTTTTCATATGTTGAAAATTAGTTGCAAACAAATAAGAGATCAAAGAGATCAAATATACGATTTTCGAAATTCCATAAAACTCTTGGAATATTCATTAAGAGGTCAAAGACATGTCAAATATGTCTTGCTCAAAGTTCTAGCAACATTCAAGATCCAAATGGAGTGCTGCTACATGCTTCTTGATCATCAAATACATCAAGAAGATGCATATCATCCTACGTTCTAGAAATACGCTGCTAAGGCCCTCGAATTACGAATAATAAATAGGAGGGAAGAATCAAGAGATAAACAGAGTTGCAACCCACATCATTTTATCAATAAAATTATGTTTCTTCATATTTATATTGTGGTTGCAATTTATTTTTGTATCACATATAATTTGTTGCAAACAAATTGGCACGCCCAGTGGGACCAGTTCTGCCCTTCATCTCTTTCTCCTGTAAATCGGAAACTACAAGATTCAAAATCAACTATTGTGATGGCCTTCAGAAATAGCAATGGTGCTCTAAGTAAGGACGTTATTGCAGCCACATGTGCCGATCTCTATTATATTGGCCCGATCACTCGGTGCATGTTCAAGACCAGTTGCTGAAACGGTTGCCCAAAGAATTTAAGTTCTTTATTTAAAGGCGAGAAAAAAAAGTATTACTTCAATTCTCGTCTTTGAGGTCCGGCAAGCTTCCCCTCGACAAACCTTGAAGTAGGGGGCATTTGTAGACATCGAAATTTTAAGGGATCAAGCCAAATCCTAAATTAAAGATACTACAGGACTCTTGAAATCCTAGGAGTCTATTAGGGTTTCTTGGAAGTTACTCTACCATAACCCTAAATCAAAGCTATAAAAAGGGTCACATATTCCCTTTGACGAGGGATCTCAAAAAAATGGAGATCATCTCGAAAATCCCATAAACTCACGGGACAAGAGATCAAGAAGTGGCCGGATAATTCTTGATAATCAAATAATTCAAGTAGGTCCACAACATACTTCATGGATATCAAATAAATCCATGAAAGCCCGTATCGTCCTACGTTCGAGAAATACGATCAAGAGAACAAACAGAATTGTACCCGCATCATTTTATCAATAAAATTATGTTTCTTCATATTTATATTGTGGTTGCAATTTATTTTTGTATCACATATAATTTGTTGCAAACAATCACCACACGGGGAAACATTGGGACATAAAAAAGGGGATCCTATTAACTTGTTTTCAAAGAACAAAGCAATAAATCAAAAGATTATAAGGAAAAGAGGATATACCAGTTTGCCTCCATCAAGAGAATTGGCGAGTTGCAGAGACTGAAGTAAAGCTCTTTCTTTGAAGAATATACCAAGAAAGAATCTGATCTATTGATAATATGTTGATAATCAGAACGCAAAAAAATCTCCCAAACGGCGTCGGATTCAGCGATAGATTTGAATCCTCGCGACACAGCTGAAGATTTAGCAGCATCTTTTGGCGAAGTGAAAGAGAAAATTTCTGATATGCAACCATCTGGCAGAAATAGAAAATACTCCATGGGAAAAAATCAGTTGATTAAAGTTGCTTAAAATGAATGATTAATTAAAAAACAAACTTATTCCAGTGTGTTTCCACGTATTTGCTTGAATATATTAATGGGATTATGGGACCTAATCAAAACAAAGTCCCTTTCAGAAACTTTGATTATATTAATGGGATTGGGACAGCTAAGTCAACCAAAGTCTTTGTTAAAAACCACCAGAATAAAAGGCAGCCTTGCGCACTGAGCTTTCGCTAAGTTCGGGGTCCGGGGAAGGGCTGGACCACGAGGGTCTATTGTAGGCAAACTTACCCTATATTTTTGCAAAAAGCTGTTTTAGCGGCTCGAATCAGTGACCTCAAGATTACATGCAGCAACTTTTTCAGTTACGTCAAGGCTCCCCTCAACGACAAGGAAAAAGAAAAAAAGAAAACGTAAAGAGAAGAAGATTTAATCTTTTGATAGAAAAAGTAAACATACAAAGAAGTCACGGGGGATTCAACACTTAATATTTATACATAAAATAAATTAGCCTCCGCCCAATGTAATCAAGACGTCTCTTTTGGGCAAGAATGAATCAACCCAACTTGAACGCACCTCAACTACATTATCACAACTTCTATTCTATTATTTGGGGCGAAACTCAATTCCTTCAACAATGAGGCCGCCTTTTAAATGAAGACGTTTTATCTCAATTAATCGCGCTTCTACAGGTCCATCGCCGCCTTTCTTGCTATTGAAATCTCCCATTTTTACTTCCATCCATCCATCTGCTCTCATACTTGCAAACTTTCCATTTTTAAACTGTAAATAGCCTCCATTCCTTCTACTTTCGGGCAATGTTTCGAGTTTCACAGTATTGGCTTGATTTTCAGTATCAGTGTCACTCTCATAATCAACAAACCTAACAATTGCATTGGCAGATTCAAGGCCATAGGGATTATCAACCAATTTGTACACTAAATAAGCACTATAATCTGTCTTTGGTGACAACATTTTGGTTCCTATCTTTCCGCGGATATCCAACCGACGTACAGAACTAAGAGATGCAACTTCAGAGAATCTGCAAATGTGTTGCATATAATATTTGTAAGTAAAATTTGGAAACTGCATTCCTTTTATCAAACAAGTGAATAAAGAATCTTTAAGATAACTAAGAAAATGACTAGATCATAATCTTGGAAAAACAATAACAACAACAACAACAACAACGAACCAGTTAAATCCCACTAGTGGGGTCTGAGGATGGTAGTGTTTACGCTGACCTTACCCCTACCCCAAGGGGTAGAGAGGCAATCTTGAAAATAAAGGGAAAAGAAAGAAAGAGACAGCAAATGCATTGAATAAAGCAGGTTTATACATACAGATACAATCATTTGTCATGGACATGACTCTCGATAGGAAGATGTGGAGGTCGAGAACTAGGGTTGTGGGTTGACAGGTGGTTTCTCCTAGTCTTACAAATAGTATTAGTACCAGTCTTGCATTTCCTAATTCCTAGATCCTTGGCTTTATACGGTGTGTCATTCTTACCGGTAGTATCGGTACTATTTTTGTATTTTCTTAGTCCTAGGTCTTTGTTATAACTCGTTGTGCCATTTGCTTCCGTTGTCCTATGTTGTTGCTATTGTTTAATGCTTCCATTCTATTGTTCTTGAGCCGTGAGTCTATCTGAAACAACTTGTCTATCTACTTAAGGTCAGGGTAAGGTCTACGTACCCCAGACCCCACTTATGAAATTACCCTGAATTTGTTATTGTTGTTGTTAATCGTTTGTTATCTTCTTATACATATAAAGGGAAGGAGGAAGGGTGGAAGAAAACCATAGACGAATAAGTGATGAAAATAAAAAGAGAACAAACCTAGAGTCCGGATGAGGCTTCCATTGCCAATGGTTTAAGTTATCTCCCCACGAAATTATAAGCTCTCTTGGTGCTACCATGAAACACTTCTTCCCACTGTGCTTATCAAGTGAAAAACTCTGAAAAAAGAGTTTGAATTAGAGATGCATTTACACAAGAATCATGGTTTGGCACTTAACTGAGAGAGAAAACAGAACAAAAAAGAAGAATATTACTCTTTTCATCTCAAATTTAATATATAGTACTCCCTCCGTTCCATTTTGTGTGGCACGATGCCAAGTACAAGGGCAAAATTCTTAATTTTGACCGTAAAATTAGATATAGGTTATTCGAGATATTTTAAAAATAAATTTACATATTTGAAAACTACATGGAGTATAATTCATAATAATTTACAATTCAAAATACATACAAAATATTTTTAAAAAAATATGGTCAAAAAAACAACCTGGTTATGTGGAACGGAGGGAGTACATCTTAAGTTGCATTATTGCCTATAAAAAGAGTAAACTAAATTTTATTAAAAAGAATGTTATTCAGTATGATCCCTCTCGAAAGAAAAAATTACAGAAGCACCAAAAAAATGGGCACCAAAAGGTGTGAACCTATGGAATTTAGGTGAAAATCGTGACAGATTAGGGTTCAAATTTTCATTTGCCTAAATCATAAGAGTTAAAAGGGGCAGCATCCCGCGTTCATGTTGGGTCCGTAAATCTCGAAAAGTGTAATGTGAACAGTGTATCCTTATGCATTGCTTCCAGTAGATATGGTAAAATAGTCCAGTCGCAGAAGTGGACCAAATACCACCGTCATTAAATAAATAAATAAAAAAACATAACAAATATAAAAGATAACGATTCAAAATAGGTTTTTACCAGTTTGCCACCATCAAGAAGAATGGGAGATTCACACAGACGAAAATAAAGCTCTTTTTTGGTTGTACAAACAGAAGGAGAAAACTCTGATCTTTCAATTATTTCTTGATAATCAGAAGGCAAAAATCTTTCCCAAATAATTTCTGATTCTAAAGCAGACTTGAATCCTCTTGATAAAATGCATGATCTCACTGCATCTACTGGAGTTGTGTGTGAAAGAATTTCCAATATGCAGCCTTCTGGCAATCTTTCAAAATAATTCATTGGAGCAATAAACTTCAAGTCAAGAATAGAACCGATTTCTTTTTCTTTTTTTTTGGTTCCAAGATTTATATACAGACAGACGTATATGTTTTCAATATTTGCTTAGATTTTAAGCATGTGTGTTGAATGCCTAGCTGGATAGGAATAAGATTACTACTAAGATTTTTGCAAAATTTAATTTACTGCATCATAAATAAATAGGAGTAACTGATTTTGTCAAAGGTTCTTTTTTTGTTTTTGTTTTGTTTTTTTGGTGTTATTGGTGGAATTCTGTCAATATAAGGAAAAGAAAAGAAATTTAAGACATTTATTTGTTGCCTATTATAATTTATAAAGTACAGAAAAGCATATAATTATGTTTCTTTTAATGTAGATTGACTAAATAAATGTTTCTCTTATTGTAGATTGAATAAATAAAAGAGTCAAACTCATTCAAACAACAATTACTACGACCAATCCTCATTCCTCAATCCGAAGAAAGTGGAAGTAGGCTACTTGAATTATCATTGTCCATGTTGTTACATTTAAGTTTTTGACCAAAAAAAAAAAATATTTAAGTTTATCTTTATTATAGAAAAAAAAATATATTACTCCTTCCATCCTAATTCGTATGACGAAATTTGACTCACTTTAAAAAAATTATGGTCTAAGACGACCATCTCCAACCCTAACACCAAATTTCACACCAAAATGGTGTAACACCAAATTTACTCCAACCATTACACCATTTTTTTCCACCAAAGAAAAATATTTGTTCTCTCTCTTCTATATTATATTATTATCTTCTATTTAAATTTTATTTTTTATTTCTATCAAACAAATTCTATCTTTTTTCTTTTTTTCATATTCATCATATATAATTCACATTCACCACTTATATAATCATTTATTACAAAATTATTTTATTGACGAACTTGAATTCCATTGACGATCCAAATCTTCGTGAATTTTTGCGACAAGAACAAAAACGAATAATCGATAAAAGAAGTCAACAATTTCAACAACCACAAGCGCAACAATCTTCTAACCCGTTCTCTCAGTTTTTTGGTAATTTTGGTGCACCTGGAAATGACATAGCGGATTACTAAACTTATGTTCTATGTTTTTTAATGTAATTTCAATTTTAATGTATCCTCCTTTGATGTACTTTGAATTATAATGTATTTTTATTTTATGTATTGTTAATTTTCTTTTTTAAATTTTAGTTTTCACTTTTAAATTTTAGCAACATTAGATATCTTACATTTGCATTTTTTTTTTGGTCAAACAATAAAATTTTATTCAACCAAGTAGAATATATACATCCACTAGTTCTTTTTTACTCTAGAACTAGTCCTAAACTTTACCCTAATTACAATTACTCCTCCCCTCTATATATCTACTACACTGCTAGTCTATACTAGACTTGGGTATGAGTTTAATCTATCAAGTAATCTTTTCCAATTGCTTCTAAGTTGTCCTTTCCTATGTAATTGAAAGGTAATCTCTCTTAGTCTTGATACACATTCCTGCTGCTGTTCTTGAAATCTTCTAGCATTGCGTTCAATCCAAACGTGGTAAACAGTAGCAACTAATAGCCATCCTAGCACCTCTGCATGTGCTCTGCTGTTACATTGTTTGATCGTTAATCTCTCAATCTCCTCTTCCCAGGTCCCTACTTGCTTATTTTCTCCTATCCATCGTAAGAAGGAGCTCCACATCTGTCTGGAATAATCACATTCAAAGAACAAGTGAGTGTGAGTTTCTTCAATATCAGCTCTGCATAGTACACAGTTCATAGGGACTTGTATTCCCCATTTAGCCATTCTGTCTGTTGTACTAAGTCTCCTTTGAAGTGCAAGCCAAAGTATAAATTGATACTTTGGTACTGAACATGGAATCATATTGAGGTTTCTCCATATAGCTCTAGGATATTGAGGGAGTAAGTATTGATATGCCTTCTTGATCATGAACTTCCCAGCATCAGTGAGTTGTTGTAATTCTTCGCACACATCATTTCTCCCGTACTATTTCCTTGCATCAAAGATTTTCCTAACAAGCCAACATGCTTGCCTAAGTGTCTCCATAGTACTGGTGCTTCTACCCTTACTATAGAAACTGTGGATCCATTGCACCTAGAGGGTGTCCTTCTTTGCTGTGATAGCCCAGAGCAATTTTGATATGGCTGCTTTATTCCATGTTTGAAATTCGATTATGTTCAAGCCCCCTACTGATTTTGGCATACATAATCTCTCCCATGCGACAAGGGCTCTTCTTGATGTTGCACATTGTCCAGTCCACAAGAATGTTCTACAGGCACTTGTTATTAGCTGCAGCACCTTCTTTGGAATCAGGAAGATCTGCGACCAATAAGTTTGGATCTCAAAAAGTACACTCTTAATAAGCTGCACTCTGCCACTATATGACAGGAATTTTGTAGTCCAACATCTGATCCTTGCAATCATTCTTTCCACCAGGGGCATACATTGTTGAACTGTTATTTTTTTTGAAGACAAGGGGACACCAAGGTACTTGAAAAGGATCTCTCCCATTGCAAAGTGCATCTCCTCATAGATTTGGTTCTGCAACTGTTGGTCCACCCCTGTTATATATAGAGAACTCTTTTCCATATTTGCTTTGAGGCCTGAGACTGTAGAGGAGTGTTCAAATGCCTGCATCATCAACTGAATAAACATTTTATCAGCTCTGCAGCACATTATTAAGTCATCTGCAAAACAAATATGGGTTAGTTTCATTTTCCTGCATCTTGGGTGATGGTTGAAGTTGGGATTTTGGATCAGCTGCTTCAAGGATCTGTTCAGATACTCCATTGTCAATACAAATAGGAGTGGTGACATGGGATCTCCTTGACGTAGTCCTTTCTTTGCTTGGAATTTAGGGGTGAGTCCTCCACTAAAGATAATAGAGTAGCTCACAGTCGAAACACACTCCATGATGAGTTGGACAAACTTAGCTGGAATTCCAAACTCGAGTAATACCATTCTCAGAAAGTCCCACTCAACATTATCATAAGCTTTCCTGATATCTACTTTCACTAGACATCTAGGGGACATTCCTTTCCTGTTGTAACCCTTGACTAGCTCATGTGCCACAATCACATTATCTAAGATGGTCCTACCTTCAATGAAAGCTGATTGTGCTGGCCCAACAATTTTGTCTACTACTTGCTTGAGTCTGCTAGTAATCACCTTGGCTATTAGTTTGTACAATGTTGTACAACATGCAATGGGCCTGAACTCCTTGACATGAGTAGGATTTGGAACTTTTGGCACCAGTGTAATGGTTGTAGTGTTTATCTCCTTAAGTATCTTCCTTTTTTCAAAGAACTGAAGAATAGCTTTTATAACATCATTTCCCACTGCATCCCAGTTAGCTTTGAAAAATTCCACAGGAAAGCCATCACCCCTAGGGGCTTTGTCAGCTGGTAGATCATTCAGAGCTTTTAAAGTTTCCTCCTTATTCACTGGTTTTATCAACCCCTGCTGTTCCTCCTTATTTAGACAATAACCATCTTTTGCAATGTCACTGTTCAAACAAGGCAATTCTGCAGCTTTTGTACCCAGCAGTTCTTGGAAAAAATTAATAAACTCATTCTGAATTTGGCTTGGATCAGTCAGCATAGTCCCTTGGTCATTACATATTGAAGATATATGATTCCTTGCTTGTCTAGTCTTCATTTGTGCAAGGAAATATCTTTTGTTTGATTCTCCCTTTGCTAACCATACAGCCTTAGACTTCTGTCTGAGCACCTCTTCATGTATGTTAGACCATTTCTCCAATTCAAGGATCAGCTCCCTCTCCTTTTGGATCAAATTTGGACTGTATAGATCAGAGTTCAGCAGTAGTTGAGTGTCCTGTAATCTCCCTCGAGTGTCTTCAACCTTCCTTTCCACATTTGATACCTCTTTCTGGAGGTGTCTTGTGTTTAGCTCAATAAGTTTGAGCTTTTTGCATATGCCATACATAGTGTTCCCAGGAACTTCATATTGTCATGTAGTTTTGGTCATTGCCTTGAATTCCTCATTTTGAAGAAGAATGTTAAGTAGTCTAAATGGCCTAGGAAGGTTTTGTCTTCTGCTCCCAGTGTTGACAATAATAGGAGAGTGGTCAGAGCATTCTGGGCTAAGATAAACTGCTTCCAATTGTCCATAATCATCAAACCATTTTGAATTTCCAAAGGCCCAATCTATCAAACTGTGTATTCTAACATGTGCATCTCTCTTATTACTCCATGAAAATAGATTCCCTGTTCTTTTTAGTTGACCAAGCCCTATGTCTTCAATACACTCCTGGAAATCCTTTACTTCATTTGGATGTATTGGGATACCATTTTGCCTATATTCACAGAAAGAACAGCATTGAAATCCCCCAGTACAATCCACGGATCAGCAATATTGTTATTCAAATTCCTTAGTCCTTGCCACAAGGCCCTCCTTTCATTTATGGTATTCAAGCCATAAACAAATGTTATCTGACTAGTAAAAGTTGATCCCTTGTCGTTTACTATGCAGTGCACAAATTGAGGCATAGATGTTACTATTTGCACTTCCACTTGTTGAGGCTTCCAAGCAATCCATATTCTACCATTTGGACTTTGAGTGTAATCAGCAGCTATTTCCCAATCATTCCCCATTTTCTTCTTCACTTTTTCAGCTTTATTAACTTTTACTTTTGCCTCAAGAACACCTATCAGAACTACCTTATTTGTAAGTAAGAAGGTCTTGAGTTCCTTCTGCTTAAAGGGCTTATTCAGCCCCCTTATGTTCCATGAGCAGAAGATCATGGAGGAATCTCCCTCGAAGGACACTGTTCCCTTATCACAGTTGAAGTGACTATCATTGGTTGAATTCTTAAAGCACTAAACTGATTTTGCCTCAACAGCCTCTCAATCTTTTAACTGTCTTCACACAATTGACTTTGTACTTCCTGTTCATGAGTGATTTCTAATTTTTTCTTGCCCCTGTTCTTGGCCTGTTGCACCTGGAATTCCAAACTCATGTGTTGATCTTTTTCATTTTGGTCACCAGTTGTTGCTTCTACTTCTTTTGGCAATTCTGATTGCGCTTGTTTTTCAGCATTTGTGGCTGGCTTTGTAGGCTGTTGATTCTCTTTTACTCTCCAGCCCATCTTCGGTTTCCTTGTTTGTTGTTTTCCCTTTTCAAGTGTGGTCTTCTTACATTCACCATTCTGATGCCCAATGTTCAAGCAGCTTTGACAGTACAAGGGTCTCCACTCATACTCAACGTTTTGCAGTTTACATTTACCTCCTGGTATTTCAATTGATACCTCTTCCGGAAGTTCAACTGAAACATCCATTTCAATTAGGATTCGTGCGTAGGACACTCTTTCCCCTTTGGTTGTTAGTTTATCCGTGCATATTGGCTTTCCCAAACAACTTGCAATTCGACAAGCTACTTGGTGCCCAGTATTCAACAGGTAGGTTTGGAAAAGTAACCCAAATTGGAATAACCTGGAGAGGTTCTTTGCTCATCTGAAATTCTGGTTCCCAATGCTTGAGCACCATAGGTCTGTTGTTAAATGTGAAGGGTCCATTCTGCAGTAGGGTCTCCTTATCATTCTCAGACATGAATCGAAAGATGAAATACCCATCGTTGTGCAGAAAGACTTGAGGAGTAACAACAAAGTTCCAAACCCCATACACATACTTCAACATTTCCTTGAATGTAGGGTTTCCCCCAATTACATAGCCAATTAGAGCCGACTTCCATTTCTGGCATTCCTCTTCAACTTCTGCTTGTACTAATTTTACGATTTTCCTCCCATCTGTCATTATTGGGGGAAAATAGTCTAATTTCATCCCTAATTATAGAGATCTGTTACCTTGCACAACTTCAGCCGCCGTAGGTTTTGTCATTTCCCCTATTGTAGAGAAGGTAAGTTTTCTTGCTACTGCTGCTGCGAATGTGCCTTCGTCTTGTTCTACAGGAGTGTTGATGTTCTCCGGTGGTCTTCCTTGCAAAATTGTTGGAGCACTTCCCATTCCTGTAAGCCATTGACCAAATTGCCTTGGTTCTAAGTCCTGAGGGATTTCATTTTCTGGTGTGATTATCCTAGTAGGTTCTTCCTGTTCTGTGGAGGGTGTTGACGTCGTCGGAATTCGTTTTCTCCGCCGAGCCATGGTTGAAGGCGCACGTTAACAATCGTTGACTAACATGCGCAGCCAACCCTTCCCTCGTAGCTTCTATCCCTTTTTCATTTTTCATTTTTAAATGATGGTTATATTTGTTTTTATACAATTATAATAATAATAAAATTGACTTATAATTTTATATAAATATAATATATACAAAAATAGGATATAAAATTAAAATTATAAAGATCTTAATATAAAAATTAATTATATACACAATATATCATAAATTAAAAGTCCAAAAAAAATAAAAAGATGAATAAAATAATAATAAATCAAATTTGGTCTATAATGGTGCAAGATTTGGTGTTCCATTGGAGCAAATTTTACACCAAATTTAGATTTGGTGCAAAAAAATAGTGCACCCTTGGAGATGCCCTAAGCAACAAATCATAGATATTTGAGTGGCTGTAGCCTATAAATCAATTCATTAAGGTTAAAATATGAATTCTAAAGATAAATTATTTTAAATAAAGAAAAGTAATATTTTTTTTTTGAGATTGACTAAAAAGAAAAGAGTGCCACATATATAGGAACGAAGGAAACAGATGATATGCATATTTTACTAGTGGCACATAAATCTATGATAGCACTAAAAGAACACACTCGACCTAAAGTAAATATATTAATATGAGTAAAATTGTATCTCAATTAATTGGTATCACCTATGTTAATCTTTTGAGATAACTTTTTTTCATATTATTTTTATTTACACATGTAAACCGATACATGGGAAGATTGACACTAGGGGTGTTCATGGTTCGGTTTGGATCGATTTTTCCCTAAAAAGAAACCAACCCAAGTAAGTCGGTTTTTCAAATATTAGAACCAAACAAAACCAATTAAGTCAGTTTTTTCTCGATTCGGTTTATGTCGGTTTTTCGGTTTTTTCGGTTATTTATCGGTTTTTTCTTAAATATAAGACATATACTACCAAACACATATTCCGGAGACCACATTTTCAATGTAACACTATCAAATTAATTGCACTTTGAGAAATCTATTATTTAACAAAATATATTGATGATAATTGAATCAAATAGTGATGAATAATTTAAGGACTCAATTAAAAATATATTATTTTTAACACGAAATGGATTCTTACACTTGACAAAAGAAAACTACCAATCAAACTAGAATGTAAAGGTAAAGAACTATACTTAAAGTGCAAACTATTAACATTTACCATTAAATTTTTGAAACTTTATATAAAAATATACATATATATAGGTGTAATAATAAATTTGAAATAGCTACTCCTATAGTCGGTTTGGTTCGATCTTTTTCTGATTAAAATCAAAACCAAACCAAATTTGACCGATTTTTAAAATTCAAACCCAAAACCAAACCAAACCAAAAAGTATCGATTTTTTTGGTCGGTTTGGTTTGGTTTCGGTTTGGTTCGGTTTTTTGGGTTTTTATGAACACCCCTAATTGACACAAATCATGCCCAAACCATATCATTTATTTTATCTTTTACTGTGTTTTAGGCTTATCTATATAGGTTGTGTTTATTATGACGGAAAATCTTTTTTTATTTTTCACTGTTTGATTGCACAAAAGAGTTAGAAAAATATTTTTCTAGATATTTCATTTTCCTAAAATTGGAGGAAAATGACTTTCCTACAAAAAAATTAGGAAAACATTTTCTAAAAATACCAGCAACCCTCACATCTCACCCAACCCCTCCCCCTTCTCTCCCCTCCCCACCCTCCACCCCCTCTCTCCCAAAAGTTTTTTTTTTTCAGATTTCAGTTTCCTTTTGCTTTTACTAAGTTTGGGGGTTCGAAAGTTTAGCGGTTCGAAGGTGTAAACAATAAATTTGCGTCGAGAAAATAAAATCAAGACCGAAAAATATTGCAACAATCGTAGTATTTTATTTCAAATATTTGAGTGTACAATCTCTATGATTCCTCTGATTCTTCTTTTCAATAGTAAATAAATTCAAGGGCCTTTGAGCTTGATCTTATGATCTTGTTCTTGAGCTTGACTTTGATTGCTTGAACTTAACCTTGATCCGTTCTTCGTTCTTGAGCTTGAACTTGATGTCTTGAACTTGAACTTGATTGCTTGAAGCTTGAAACTTGTAGAGAAATTTGTGGCGTTTGATCCACGAGCTCTCTCTTGCTTTTTGTTATAACTTCTGGTGTCTTTTCTGAGTTAAGAAGACCCCTATTTATAGTTGTGGAAGGGAGGAGTTGTGATAAGAACAAACTCTTTCCGACCAATCAAATTGAAGTATGACATGGCCGCATTTGATTGGCCAGAACATGTCACTTGCACATGTGGCGCGATTTAATTGGCCTTTCAGTGTGACTAGGCATGCCTTGTCATTTTGACACGTGGCATGATCCTATTGGCTCTTCCGCTTGACTTGGCGCGCCACGTCATTTGACACGTGGCACCAAACTGGGCCTTTAGGAAGATGTCATCTTGGGCTTAATGAAGTGGGCTCATCACTTTAGCCCAATAAAATGGGCAGCCCAATGGATTAAGACTTATTTATTTAATCCATATATATATATTTGGACTTATATAATTAATTCAATTATATTAGTCTGTAGTATTTATTTGGACTAATATATCTTGAATTTAAAATATAGTCCAAATTATTTTATGAAGTTAATTTTAAGTAAAATCTATGTGCCTATAAATGCCCCCTACTTCAAGGCTCGTTGAAGTATAGACTTGTCAAAACCGAAAACGGGTAATGAAGTACTGGCGGTCTATCAAATTTGGCATAGACCAGTTTAGAGCACAAAACATTGTCCATGCGATTTTATTATGTGTACACCTGGTCAATTATTTACACAATATAATGACCATTTAATTTAATAGGGATAAGACAAAATATTGAAAATTATGATTTCAATATGAAACTTGCCGCCTGAACATGATCTCCTACGATTCCTTTTGGGAAAAGGAAGTGTTTGCCACCTGACACAATTTTGTAGTATTAACTTTGCAATTCTTACAACAATTCGAGTCCATCTTGGATTCGTTGTCGCGCCGTAAACAAATCAGAGTCCTTTTAGGAGTTCCCTTTATAATTTCAGTCCCACATCGGCAATATACTATTGTAAGCATCCTATGGAGATCTATATAAACCCCTGGGCTCTAATTTGTTGAGAGTCAATTCGCAGTATTTGCAAGTTACTTGAGTCTATTTTTGTGCACTCGGGAGCATTGACGTGAAGATAATTTCTTCTTCTTTTCTTGTGCTTTCTTCTTTGTTTTACTTTGTTGTCTCTTTCTTTCCTTTTAGAAGTAACTTCGTTAAACTACGAAGTCCTTTAAAAGTTCGAGATGAAGGCCTTTAAAGTTCGAGATGAAGGTTTTTAAAAGTTCGTGATGAAGACCTTTAAAATTTGCGGTGAAGACCTTTAAAAGTTCGCGCAATGATCCTTAAAAGCTCGTGGTCAAGACCTTTAAAAGTTCGCGGTGAAGACCTTTAAAAGTTCGCGCAATGATCCTTAGAAGCTCGTGGTCAAGACCTTTAAAAGTTCGCGGTGAAGACCTTTAAAAGCTCGCGGTGGAGACCTTTAAAAGTTCGTGACGAATACCTTTAAAATTTGCGGGAAAGACCCATAAAAGTTCGTGCGAAGATCCTTAAAAGCTGGTGGTAGAAATCCTTAAAAGTCAGCAGGGACCCTTTAAAATTTGCCACGAGCAACTTTAAAAATTCAAAGCATACGCCTTAAAAGTGCAGAACGAAAACCTTAAAAATCCGACTGCCTTTAAAAGTTCGAGGCGAACACCTTTAAAAGTTCGCAATCAAAACCTTTAAAACTTCGGATGCCTTTAAAAGTTCGAGATGAACACCTTTAAAAGTTCACAACGAAAATCGTTAAAAACTCGGATGCCTTTAAAAGTTCGAGACGAATACCTTTAAAAGTTCGCAAGGAAAATCGTTAAAAGAAGTCCGACACAGACATCCCCTCTGAGGCGCCCTTTTTTTTTTATTATTATTACTTATCTATGCTCTCTTTCAAGGTTGCGATTGTTACTTTTTCCTTTTTGACTTAGGTACTAATAATTTTTTTTTTGCAGCTTGAACATGGTTTACTTTAGAGACTCAGCATCCTCTTCCTCCACGTCCAAGTATCTTGTAATTTCAGAGCACAAGGATAGTAAAACGGAGACCAAATTACTAGTTGACACAACACTGACCGGCTTATATGCAGCTTCGTGACCATTATTGCAAAATCCATTTCGTTTGGTAGATTGGACCTTTGAAAACACCAAACGTAAATTCAAGACATGGACTCTTAGTTCCCATAATCACAAAGTTAAGAATGTGGCAAGTTCCCTCCCATGCTTAGGACGACGAATCCTCAAAGGAGAAGTATACTAGAGTGATTCCTTAACTTTTGGTGGCGAATTTCATTATATTCCCGGCTATTGGGAGTGGACCGAAGATATCCTTAGTAGGAACCATCGAGCATTGCGAGCCATCAATATTTACGATGCTGTCTATGCCTCATTGTTAACTTATGATCATTCTACAAGTATTATGCAAGCTTTTTGTGAGGCTTGGTGTCCTCTTACAAACACGTTGCTTACCTCAGTTGGGGAGTTATCCATATCCCTTTGGGACTTGTGCCCTATTGGGGGTCTGCCTTTAATCGGGTCTCCTTATGAAGAGGTTATTCCAAATACTCGAGAACTTACAGTTGCTTACGACAAGGATAAAATGTTCCTTCCACAAGCCTGTCAGCAATTGTTTGATGCATATCACCAACTCCGAGAGGGAAACACTAAAAATCATAATGTCCCTGTGAGAAGATGGATAAAGTTTTGGAGCAAAAAGGTTGTGAAGTATGAACAACCTCCAGCGAGAAAAGAAAAGAAGTCAGCTCGTCCCAAATCAACACACAACCCTACTGGAGCCATAGGTAAAATGGCCAATTGGTCGGAAGTTGAAGATGCACTATTTGTTAAACTTGGCGTTGGAAGTGACAAGAAAGATGAAGTATACTTGGCTGCCTTTTTATCATGCTGTATTGTGTCTTTGCACTCCCTACAAAAGAAGGCGACTTTATTCGGCCTGAGACTTTCAAAATTGCAGGCCTTCTAGCGTGTGGGAAAAGAATTAACCTCGTCGTTCCAGTCTTAGCTAGCATTTACAGAGGATTAAACACAATTTCAAATGGCTTACCACTCGATCCTTCTAGAGTTCACTTTCCAATTCATTATGTGTATGGTTGGTTGGCCTGTTACTTCAAGACTCATTTTTCTCTAACAAATAGGCCGGCTACCCCTATGATGGCCATATATTCAGGTGAGGGAACATCGAGACACTTCGGGAATGAAGACGCGAGAAAACGTATTCATGGAGGATAAAGTGCCGCATGGACTTCCATAATGCCAAGTAATTCTCAACCGTATTATTATCATGATGATGGCAACGAGGAAGAGTCCGAGTCAAATTATTTTATGAGTATTCGCTCGAATTACCTTCCTTTGAGAAATGGATCGACCTTCATTGTGGAGCCTTATAGCCTTCATCGCTTCAGTCGTCAATTTGGTTTTTATCAAGACATCCCTGGTTGCTTAGATCAAGATTTTCGTGAGTGCTCTTTAGACAAAGGATTGGAACTTTTACGAACTTGCGTTTTGTCTAAAAGCAGTTCAAAGGCCACATTTCCCCCTATTATGTCCAAGATTAAGAAGTATGTCTCGTCCGATTATAAGTCTTGGTGGGAAAGAGTGCATGGAGACTTCCTTGAAAACCACTTGCAATCTTTGGTGAATACCGTTGGGCCAGTTACTGTTACGCTTTCAGAGATCATGCCTCAAGAGCATAAAAGGGAGGGCAAGCCTCCTACTTTAAAATCCAAAGTGGTTGCACCACGAGACGTCAAAGGACCTCCATATAAAGAAGTTTGTAAAAAGAAGGACCTTCTCAGGCTCTCCAAGTCCATGGGGGTTCCTCTCTATTAGGCACCGTTGTCCCTACCTCTAACAAACGCCCACCCCAAAATGAGAGTGATAGTAGTCATGGAGATCAAAACTTCAAGCGGGTGAAGCCATATTCAAAACAGGGAGATGCTAATTTGGGTGTAGTCGAGATTACTGACAGCATCGGTAGTGCTTCAAGGACTTTGACGGCTATCAAAGAGGCAACGATTAGAACTTTCATATTATCTTATAATATCCAAGTAATTTTACTAACCGTATATTCTTTTCCATGCAGCCAAATGGTGTTCAGATTTCAATGGCGTCACACCGGAGCAAGTCACAAGGTAGTAGTGAATCCGTGGCAGAGCCAGATTCGAGGAAATCATTTCCAATACCTAAGTCAGACCTAGAGGCGACTTCCATTCCTAGTCTTGGAGAAAAATCGGGGCCTAATTTTCATCAACAATCAGCACCGACAATGTCTATCTTTGATGGAAGAAAGGTTGTCTTGACTCTTCACAAGGATTACATTTCGAATGCCTGGGCTAAAATTCAGGCCAAACTCAAGGATGCTACCACAGACAATGCTTCTTCCCTTTAATTCGCGATCCAAGTGATTCTCGAGGAGATGGACGGAAAGGGTGTGGATATTTCCCCTCTAAAAGACCTATTGACGTCTTTGTTCGAGCTTGCCACTTCATATGACCAGGCACGATCAGCTCTTTCTGACAAGATTGTGGATGTTGAAAAATCTGAGTCATTTTTAAATGCCAAGGAACATCTTGATCTTGTCTTGATTGAGAAAGGGGAGAAGGTCGAGAAACTGTCTGCCACCAGTCAATCTCTCAAATAGGCCAAGGAGAAGGTGAAACAGTTAAGAGCTCTTCGAGTTATTGCCAAGAAAGAGGTTGAAGAGATTGAATCTAAAGTTTCATTTGCTGAAGAGGAGTACCGTAGATGTTCTGATGTTTCCTTGACAACTGCTGATGACTTGGCCGACGTGGAGATGAAGAAACAACACCTAGACGCCACCCTTAAGGACTTAGTCAATTACAAGTTGTGTTTAGATTAGCCTACATAGAGTATTTTATTTGCCTCTTATTTTATTTTTTTCTTGCATTTAGTTAACTAGCGAGTATCCTTGAGATTGAAAACTCCACTTGTTTTGCTTTACATTGCACGTTTTTTATTGATGTTTCTCCTTTTTTTTTGATTAGTACCAATAGTTGCTTGCTTAGCATGATGCGTTGACGTTTACGTAACAAAACTTGGCTTCCTTTGAGAGAATTTTGAAACCAACTTTATATTGCACAGTGCTGTTAATTCCAGATTTGTGCAGTTTCACCAAACAATTCATATCTTGCTATAGAAACGTCGAAATAATGAACCGTTTGATTCATTGAAAACTAGACTTCAAGATCTAGAACATATCCAAAATTCACAATCAAACAACTTCAGAATCGTCCCAGATAATATTTTGAAGTCAACTTTATATTGCACCAGGCTATCAATTCCAGATTTGCGCAGTCTCACCAAAAAATTTATATCTTGGTGTAGGAACGTCGAAATTACAAACCGTTTGATTTATTGAAAACTAGACTTCAAGACCTAAAACATATCCAAAATTCTCAATCAAACAACTTCAGAATCGTCCCAGATAATATTTTGAAATCAACTCTATAGTGCACCACGCTATCAATTCCAGATTTGTGCAGTCTTACGAAAAAATTCATATCTTGGTGTAGAAACGTCGAAATCACGAACCGTTTGATTTTTCAGAAACCAACTTCTAAATTTAAATCATATCCAAAATGAAAAATTTGATGCCTTAAGGATAGTTTCAGATAATATTCCAAAGTCAACGTAAGATTCTGACACGCTGACGATTTCAGATTCCGCGACTTCACCAAAACTTTTGTATCTTGGTATGGAAGCCTCGAGATCAAAAGATGTCTTACTTGCCATCAATCAAAATTTAAGAGCTATATTCTTACAAATATCTTGGGTTCGAGTCTCACTGAATTTGAAACATTGTGCCAAGCAATCTTTTTCTTATACTTGTGTTTCCTTTTGACGCCTCTCTTCTCTTCCTCTTTTTTTTTTAAGGCAGAGGGCGGACTTGGAGACCAACAAACTTGAAGGTTTGGAGAACCTGAAGACATAAGAATCTCTGGACTTCAATGCAAAATACTTGACATCCTCCTCAAATTGGCCCATCGAAGATATCAATTTACCATGGAAGGTTTCCCCCTTTAAATCAAATGAGGTCAGAGTTAGTAGGAGGATGGCATTTCAACTTGATCTCACATTCCTTCATACTTCATTCGAACAACAATTGGGGCAATATGTATCTTCTGAACTTATGCGACTGAACTTAGAATGAAACTCTAAGCTGCCTACGTACCTCGGTGAAGAGGATCAAGTCATACCGTAGTTCAGACTGGGTAGATTTTTTTTTTTTTTTTACGTCCTAAGTTTTGCCTAGGCCAAAATGTATAGGTGCCCACCAGAGGACTTTGGCAGCGGTCCAACAACATCCAATCCCCAAGCGTCAAAGGGCCAGG
Organism: Nicotiana attenuata; assembly: GCF_001879085.1. NCBI lineage: Eukaryota > Viridiplantae > Streptophyta > Magnoliopsida > Solanales > Solanaceae > Nicotiana > Nicotiana attenuata. The sequence goes on from NC_031990.1 coordinate 18,168,596, forward strand.
ATGCAACAGTCGGGTGCAACACTTCAGGAGGTTGATGAATAAAATTCGCATGGAATTGACAAGCCTTGCATCTTCAGGCGTAGTCCAAGCAATCTTTTACCATCATTGGCCAATAATATCCCATCCTTTTTATATGGAAGTGGAGCTTTGGTCCAGACTGGTGTGACCCACATACCCCAGAATATGCCTCTTGCAAAGCTTGGAGAGCTTCTTCTTCTCCTAGGCATCGCAAGAGTACTCCCTCGAACCACCTTCTGTATAGAGTATCCTTGTAGTAAAGGAAGCGAGGTGCACGACGACGGATTTCAGTCCTTCTCCTCGGATTTTCTGGAAGTATCCCATAGCATAAGTAGTCGATAATGAGTTGTCGCCATTCTTCTTTCTCAACTTCAGAAATAGCAACAAGATGCTTGAGTTCGTTTTCTTCACCTTCAGCCTCATTTGGCGGCGGTACTACCCATTTTTGGCAGACGGTAACTTGCGCTTGGTCAGGCAGGGCTAATGATGAAGCTAGAGCAGCTAAAGCATCAGCCTTCTTATTTTCTTTCCTTGGTACATGCTGAATAGTCACATCACCGAGCCACCCCATCAACTTTTTAGCGTAATCATGATATGGGCGTAGTTCAGGATTCTTGACCTCGTAACTACCCAAAAGCTGATTGACCACTAACTGGGAGTCACCAAAGACTTGCAATTGCAATTGCTTCATATCAACGGCCATTTCAAGCCCAAGTATTAATGCTTGATACTCAGCAACATTGTTGGAACAGAGTTGTGTCAAGGTGAAGGAGTAAGGCAAGACTTCACCTTGGGGAGTGACAAATACTACGCCATCCTCGGCTCCCCCACGATACGCAGCACCATCAAAGTACATCTTCCATGGTGGTTGAATTTCAACGACCATTGCGTCCTCATCAGGTAGTTCATCAGTTAGCTCCCAGTCATCAGGTATCGGATGATCTGCCAAGAAGTCTTGCCAATGCTTGTCCCTTTACAGCCTTTTGAAGGATGTACAAAATCTCGAATTGTTGAAATTGGAGGTACCATCTCGCTAGTCGATCACTAAGAACAGGTTTTGACATCACGAACTTGATGGGATTTGCTTTAGAAACAAGACGGACAACATGAGCTTGAAAGTAGTGCTTCAACTTTTGAATTGAGAAGACTAGCGCCAAACACAACTTCTCAATTGGCGAATAATTCAACTCGTTTGGTGTCATCATCCTGCTTAAGTAGTAAAGAGAGTTTTCTTTCCCCTCACTATTTTCTTAGGCCAACAGTGCTCCAACAGACCTTTCCTATGTATAGTATCAATGGCTTTCCAGGTATAGGAGCTGCTAAAACTGGAGGCTTCATCAAGTAGGTTTTGATACTTTCGAAAGCATTGCTACAAGATTGGTCCCACTTGAAAGGAATGCCTTTCTTCATGAGGCGACTAAATGGTTGGCACCTCCCAGCCAGGTTTGATATGAATCTTCTAAGGTATCCTAGCTTTCCTTGCAGACTTTTCAATTCATGGATATCTCGAGGCTCAGGCATTTTCAAAATGGCATCCACTTTGGCTTGATCAATTTCGATCCCTCGATGTCGGACAATGAAACCAAGGAACTTTCCAGAAGTAACTCCAAAGGCACATTTCAATGGATTCATCCTAAGTTGGTACCTCCAGAGCAATTCAAATACCATCCTCAAGTCTTTCATGTGGTCGCCTTTCTCTCTTGATTTCACCACCAAGTCGTCAACATAGCATTCAACATTCTTGTGGAGAAGATCGTCGAAAATATTCTGCATAGCCCTTTGGTAAGTAGCACCAGCGTTCTTCAAGTCAAAAGGCATTACCTTGTAGCAATAAATACCCTTTGGGGTACGGAATGCAGTAAGCTCTTCATCTTTTGGTGTCATGCGTATTTGGTTATAGCCCGACGAACCGTCCATGAAAGACATTGCCTCGTAACCAGTAGTAGCATCGATCATCAGCTCTGGAATAGGAAGCGGAAATTCATCTTTCGGACATGCATTGTTGAGATCTCTAAAGTCAACGCACACTCGAATTTGGCTATTCTTCTTCCTTACAGGGACAATACTTGAAACCCATGTTGGGTATTTAACTTCGCGAATAAAGCCAGCTTCGATGAGTTTGTTAACTTCCGTTTCAGTCAAGGGAACCAAGTCTGGCCTAAAATGCCTTTCAGCTTGTTTAACAGGGCGAGCACCATTTTTGGCTGCAAGGTGATGGACTGCTACTTTCGGGTCCAAGCCAGGTATCTCTTTGTAACTCCAAGTAAAGACATCCCTGAACTCTTTGAGTAACTCAATATAAGTGCTCTCTTCATCAGCTTCTAGTAAAGCACTTAGGTAGGTAGGTCTTGGTTCTTCATCGGTGCCAAGGTTAAATTCTTTTAAGGCATCGACTGTCGTCTTCACTCCTTCTTCAAGTTCAGGTGGAGCATCTTTCGCATCTTCATCTTCTTGAGGGTCCCCATCATTGAAGGATATGTGATAACACGGCGAAACAACCTCCAATTCCGCATTATCTTCCATTGAAGATGGAATGCCATTCTCGACTTGTACAGTAACATGATACGAAGAACCCACACTTTCTTCATCTTCATCACGTTCCTTAGTATAGACCACAGTATATGGCTTTACCTTCAGTACTTCTTTACACGAAACCACAAGTTTTGTTTGTCGCCTCATTCTAGAAGGAACCAAACTTTGGAAATCCTTAGAGATCACATGGATTTTGGGTGAAGTGGGTGTTCTTATGCTTTGAAAATTTCTCCGGAACTTGTTTCCCTTCTTTAGTGGACCCAATCTTTCAAACACGGAGGTCCTCACAGGTGATTTTCCCAGTCGATCAAAGACAGAAGGCTTGTTAGAAGCGGCTGATTCTCTTCTACGGTGATATAATTGCTGCTCGCCCTTCTTATTGAGATGCGCACTGGTGACAGTTGTTTGTATCCCAAACCTTCACGTGGTTTCCTCCTTGCAGCTTCTGATGGGAGCTTCCCTAACTTCAACGGGTCATTGGGATTGTATCCAGCTTTTGCAAATACCTTGTAAGCGTTAGGATCAAAACCTTCATCTATTCGCTTTGTAGGGAGTGCCACATTCTGCAAACTATTTTGGGCTACAAACCTCGCAAGCGGCATTGAGGACGACTTTACTGCCTCAATTCGTTTGACCGGAAGAGTTAACTCCTTTAGCATGTTAGCTTGGCGATTAAATGATTTACCTTCATCTTTCTTCCTTTTAGGGACATATTGGAGCACCGGACTTACTTTCTTGCCATAAGACGTAATATTCCCTCTATAAGATTTATTCACGTTGGGTTGTACCTCCTTACTAACAGCTTTGGCTTCAACAGTAGTCACCTCTTCTCTTTTAGTTGAGGTCTCTTTATTCTTGCTTTTCATGCCATCATTAGCTTTCAGCTCCTTCACAATACAGTTCTTCAAGTAGAACTTTGCATCGGCGAAGTGTGACTCAGCCTCGGTGAATGGCTCATCATCAGCAACTACCGTCTTCTCGACTCCACCCTCGTAGTATTTTAAACATTGATGGTAGGTAGATGGAACTACTTTATTCTCATGTATCCAAGGTCGCCCAAGAAAAACATTGTATGAAGTCTTCGCGTCGATCACATGCAGCCATGCACTTGATTGCATATCTTCAATAGTGATTCCCAGCCTGATCGCGCCTATGGCTCTTTGCCCCCCTTGGTTGAATCCTTGGATCATCACACGACTTTCTGAGAGTTCGTTCATGGGATACCAAGTTCTTTCACAGTGTGGATTGGCAAAATGTTCACTGAGGATCCTCCATCAACCAAAATCCGATTTACCCATTCATCGCGTATATAGCCAACCAGGTACAATGGGCGGTTATGAGGAGTGTCACCTAGCAAAAGATCGTCATTTGTGAACGTGACCTTTTCCTCACAAGCATTAACTTCTTGAGGAGTGGACTCGATGGGCTTTTCAGAAGATGGTGCCAACGGTAGGTCATCACTCTTTTCTTCCCCTTTGTCAGCATGGCAACAAGAGGCATCAATGCCCTCATGGGAAATCTTCGTGCGGAACCAACTCGGTAAAAACTCCTCCAAGGTCACTGGATTTTGTGGCTTTTGAGAATGGTGCATCTCCACTTTTGCTTTCTTCAAATGCCTAACTGGATTCCACCTCCTTGGTCTTTTCACCATCATTTTCCTTATTGGTTGTTCTATTAATTCCTTTCGTGGGCTCCTTTTGTGGTGCCTACGACGAGTTACCAATGTCCAACCTTCATCATCATCAGGTTGATTGACTTCAGCTTTGTCGCTCTCCAGTAATTCTTCATCTTTACTATCTTTAAAACCACATAATTCATCCGGACTGAATGAGCCAAAGGTGATAGAGACTTGGTTTGCACTTGCTTTCTCATCTTCAAGAACGATCTTCTTTTCGCGAGCCAAGTCCATGACTTTGTCCTTGAAGACAAAGCACTTCTCCAAAGGGTGGCTTACAAGTCGGTGATATTTGCAGTAATTTGGGTCATTTGTTTTCCCAACTTCATTTGGTCGCTTCATCTTCGGAAGCTCAATGAGATTTAACTCAAGGAGTTCTTCGAAAATGGCTGGCACATCAGAATCCAGGAATGGGTACGCTTTCTCCTGCATTTCTTTTAGAGTCAACTTTCCACTTGGCTTGTCTTGAAAGGAAGTGGATTTCATACTCTGCTTCTTGCTCACCTTCGTCGTGAACTTCATAGGTGACGTATTGACATTCATAGCTTCTTTGCTTTCAGACTTGGGCACGAACTTGCCCCACTTCCTGACTTCTTGCTTGTTATTCGCTTTGCGAGGTTCATAGATGGGCAGCCTTTCATTTCCAACGGAGGCCATGCTCAATTCCATGTCATGGGCACGAGTGGCAAGTTCTTCAAATGTGCCAGGCTTGATACCTTGCAAGATGTAGCGCAATCCCCAATGCATGCCTTGGATGCACATCTCTATGCCTGAAGCTTCACTAAGCCTGTCTTTGCAGTTGAGGCTTGCATTCCTCCAACGATTGATAAAGTCGATAACTGGTTCCCCCTTTCGTTGATGAGTATTTGTAAGTTCTATCATACTCACAGTACGTCTCGTACTATAAAAGCGATTGAGGAACTCTTGCTCTAGTTGATCCCAGCTATCGACAGATCCGGCCTCGAGGGCTGTATACCAGTCAAAAGCATTTCCTTTTAGCGAGCGGACAAACTGCTTGATAAGGTAATCTCCATAAGTCCCAGCGTTGTTTCACGTCTCCATGAAGTGCGCAAGATGTTGCTTTGGGTTACCTTTGCCATCAAACTGTTGAAACTTCGGAGGTTGATAGCCAGCAGGCATCTTCAACATATCGACCCTTGCAGTGTATGGCTTTGCATATGTAAGGGAGGATTTGGCAGCAACTTCGTATTTGTTCTTAGTGGTTCCTTTGATGAACTCCTTCAGTCGATCGATTGGAATCATCCCTTCAGATGAGACAGGGATAGCCTTAGTGGATGCTGCTTGTCTTGGGGAAGAGTCACTCTCTAGAACTTCTGGGAGCTTGCCGGGTGCATGGGTAGATTCTTCTTCCATCAAGATTCCCACCCTATCTGTTAGCTTGTCAATTCTAGCCTCTTGATTTTGCATGCATTTGGTCAAGCCAGCGATTGCTTCCGTCAAGTTTGCCAACTGCTCCTCCATAGATGAAGTGTTTGTCACCATGGCTTGCATGATTGTCGTGGATGGCGGAGAGTAGCATGGATTTTCACACAAATTGATCCTTTATTGGCTCACGCTATGTGGTGTAAGTGGGGAGGATCCATCACTTGAAACATCATCATCTTCCTTCACAGCAGAGTGCTTGGAGCCGGAGAGGTCAAGCAGAGCAAGAGTTTTCTTGATCTTTTCAGCAACACCGCTTTCTCCTTCAGATACGTTTGTGGAAGATCTTGCTCCTTTTGAGGATGAAGATCCGAAAACAGGGGTTGATGCGGACGGCACTTGGGGTGCTTGTTGTCCTAAAGAGATTGCTTTGCTCCTCGTAACTGGTTCGAAGCTTCCAAAGGTAACACCGAGGATGTTTTCCACATCAGCATAGAACCTGGAGTTAGTAGCCTTGGTGGAAGTTGAACTGGAATTGATTTTCTTTGAAGCCATTTCAATGTTCTTAGACTTTGTAGAGATTGTCCCACTGGGCGTGCTAGAATTTGCAGACAATAAATTTGCGTCGAGAAAACAAAATCAAGACCGAAAATTTCGCAACAATCGTAGTATTTTATTTCGAATAATATGAGTGTTACAATCTCTATGATTCCTCTGATTCTACTTTTCTAGTATAAATTCAAGGGCCTTTGAGCTTGATCTTGAATTTGAATTTGATTTATCCGTCGCGAACACTTTGATTGTTGCCACGAATTTTATCACGAACAAGTAGCCTTGATCTTGAACGCCTTGTATTTGATTTGACTTCGTTCTTGATCTTCAATACTTGAATTGTTCTTCGTTCTTGAGCTTGAATACTTGATCTGTTCTTCGTTCTTGAGCTTGAACTTGAACTTGATTGCTTCAAGCTTGAAACTTGTGGAGGAATTTGCAGCGTTTGATCCACGAGCTGTTTCTTGCTTCTTGTTATAACTTCTGGTCTCTTTTCTGGGTTATGAAGACCCCTATTTATAGTTGTGGAAAGGAGGAGTCATGATGAGAACAATCTGACCAATCAAATTGAAGTGTGACATGGCCGCATTTGATTGGCTAGAACATGTCACTTGTTCACGTGGCACGATTTCATTGGCCTTTCAATGTGACTGGGCATGCCTTGTCATTTTGACACGTGGCATGATCCTATTGGCTCTTCTGTTTGACTTGGCGTGCCACGTCATTTGACAGGTGGCACCAAACTGGGCCTCTAGGAAGATGTCATCATGGGCTTAATGAAGTGGGCTCATCACTTTAGCCCAATTAAATGGACTAGCCCAATGGATCAAGACTTATTTATTTAATCCATATATATTGGACTTATATAATTAATTCAATTATAGTAGCCCAATAAATTTATTTGATCTAATATATCTTGAATTTAAAATATAGTCCAAATTATTTTATGGATAATAAAATTTATATGCCTTCAACTATATTCCAAGTAAATAAATCACAAACTGCATAATGAATCTTTGAGGAAAGAAAAACTTGAATTCGTAAGTCTTGCTATGAAAAATCAAATTGTGTCCAACCTAACTCGCAACCAAAAAATAATAATCTAGTACTATCTTGTTCTATGTCACACCCATTATAAACCTCGAACCACTTACTTTCTCCACTCCTCCAAATTTCCGCTCTGTATCCATAATTTCACCTGCTCTGTGGTGAAATAGAAAAAGGAAAAGGGTTAAAAATAAATACAGGTGCTAACAATGTCATACATTTGCGTTTCTAGAGTTGAGAATATGTCTACGCATGCGTTGTTCATTTTTTTTGTTGCCTCTCTTACATCCGGAGGATGATATGAAATCAAATAGAAAGCTAAATTTATTGAAGAGTTTTATCAAACACGTCAACCAAAGGAGTGTACTCAAGAAATCAAAATAAAAAATTAAACTTTAGTAGCAAATGGACTGGCGAAGAACTTCAGCCAAGCCCTAATGTCTTTTTGTCAAGAAAATGCTACCGAACAAAAAGAATGTGTGATGACTTGCATGGTTAATTGAAAAAACAGAAAATTATTTTTTTAGTATTTCTGTATTTCTCCTTTTCTTATTAGAAAGTTTATATCTCAAACTGAAAGCCATGAGACTGAAAAACTCTAAAAGTTCACTAACTCAGCTTATACAATTCTTGTAGCCACACCCTTTGGTGTTCAAACGAAAATCATAAAGTTCAACTGTGTAGAAAAAGCAGAAAATTGCAAAAAGAACCCCTTGAATGAAAATAAACGAAAAGAATAAGAACTCACCAAAAAATAACCCAAGAAGCTACTGGAAGAAGAAGAACGACTGGAATAGAGATGACCAGAGAAAGGAAATTAAGTTGATTTCACATTACTATTACTAATAAGAAAGCCCAAATGGCAAATAATGCAATTTGTACTTTGTAGCAAGGAGAACACGTGTATGTCATTCAAGGTTAAAGGCACATTCACAATTTACCCATAATGCAAAATATATTATCGATACTACCCTTCGTCGTATTTGTGAACTTTCACTTATTATATAGTTACTAGATGGTTAGTGCTCGTGCTATGCACTGACATATGCTGGACAAAAGAGCATGAACTCAATAGTACATAGCAGACCTATAGATGCAACAACACTTGTACAAGAGAAGCATTCGTGACTTAGATGTGCAAAATAACTATAGCAAACAGAGGAAGCAAAGAAATAACAAGACAAAAATATACTCAATGAAAACATGGAAGATAAGTTAACTGCAATATTGCATCAGAAAAGTAGTTGCTCCATCAATACCATTAACCACCAGGATAATTTAAAGAGAATAGATAAAAAAAAAAACATAGCAACATTATACCACAACTTACTTAAGAATAGATCATGCCATTGTATGTAACTATTTTACACCATTTACTAGAGAAGAATTCTTCAACGGCCTTCTTTAAAATTATGAACTATACAGAATACCATCAGCTCCACCCAAGAAGAAAAATTGCATCTATATTCGGTATTGCATTTAATGCTTCATACCACAGAGAAGTTCTCGTCAGTTAGAACAATGAGATTTGGAACTTTGTGAAGTGCAGTAATTGTGTGCGTTGTGAAACAGATGGAGTCCTAACTTCTTCATGCTATAAGCATTCCTCGACCTAAATTTCATCAAGAGAGCGTAATCAATAATTGGTGAGGAACTATGCAGTATATGCAACATGTAAAGCAAGCTTACAAATAAACAACACCTTCAGCATCTAATCCTCACAATTAGCTCTGCTCCCATTCACTATTTATATATAATAATAGTATATGAATCATCTCATGTCCAAAAATAATGAGTGCGGATGAAAAAGAGAAAAATAGAAATGTATATTCTGTGAGCGCTACTGTGTTAAAACACAAATTCAGAAAAAACTGTTAGAAAAATAAAAGAAACTGGAAAAACAGAAGAGTTTGAGAAATATTCCGAGTCCATTAAATCCCATAAGGAATTGTATGATCCTCCTATCCTGTTCTGCCTTATGCATACTCTCCTTAGCCTCACACGAACAGTTGCAGGTACAGTGAGATTTAGCAGTCAAAGTATTGAGCTCCTCCCATAGCTTTTTCATTTTCGTATAGTAACTGGTAACGTCAAGTGATCCTTGAGACAGATCATTAATCTCCCTCTGAATTTGGTACAATTTTGTCCCATTTGTTTGGTCATATCGATCCTCAAGTTCTCTCCACAATTCAAGTGCATCAACTACGTACTCAACACTATCTGCAATTTCTTTGGTCAAAGAGTTTAAAATCCATGATGTGACCATGTCATCACACCTTTCCCATAAGCGAAAATTTGGAGAATCTAGATCTGGTCTTTTACACTCTCCGTTAATAAATCCTAATTTATTCTTCACAGATAATGCTCGCATCACACCTCTTCTCCATGACCGATAAACAAAGCCATCAAAAGGAGCAGGAACTAAAGTTGCCCCAGGATTATCAGATGGATGCATGTATAGAGGATTACTAATGTCAATGCCTGACTGACTCGGAGGTTCATTTACACTTGGTGCTGCTAGATTATCGTTCTCACCAGATGTCATATTTGTGATTTACAGAGAAATCTAAGGAATTTTGATAGCTAAAATGTAAGATGAATGCAATTCAACAATGACTCTCAGACAATTGTGAATTAGAAGTAAGAACAAAACCTGTCATCAAGCTACAACTCGAGATCTATGGAGAAGTGAATCTGCAGATGTGCAATTCAGTTCGAAACATCATCAACAGAGGGAGAACTGACAGATTTCGTGAATCGAATCCAAAATCGAAACTCCTCGCTCTGATACCATATTTGAATTGGTCAATGGAACAGTAATTGAGGTCCTACTGTTAGCTGAAATTGAGCTTCAATGGTGGTGAAGCTATGTTCTTCATGCCATGAGAGTTCAGAGAGAGAGAGAGGAAGATGGAAGAGAGGGGTCGAGAGAAAATTCCAGAATTATGTAATTGAATCAAATGAAAAATGAAAGTGAGTGAAGTCTCCACTACTATATACAAAACTAGGACTAAGCTGAGCTAAGACAATTAACTACTGCTAAGCTAATTGTACAACAGTGTACAGTTGTCATCACTAACAAACTAACTAACTAACTAAGTGGAATAATTAGAGTTCTTAACATGAATCTTTGAGGAAAGAACAACTTGAATTCGTAAGTCTTGCTATGAAAAATCAAATTGTTCCCAACCTAACCCGCACCAAAAAATAATAATCTAGTATTATCTTGTTTTATGTCACACCCATTATAAACCTCGAACCACTTACCTTCTCCACAACTCCTTCAATTTTTCGCTTTGTATCCATAATTTCACCTGCTCTATGGTGAAATAGAAAAAGGAAAAAGGTTAAAAATAAATACAGGTGCAAACAGTGTCAAACATTTGCGTCTCTAGAGTTGAGAATATGTCTACGCATGCATTGTTCATTTTTTTGTTGCCTCTCTTACATCCGGAGGATGATATGAAATCAAATAGAAATTTAAATTCATTGAAGAGTTTTATCAGACACGTCAAGACCAAAGGATTGTACTCAAGAATTCAAAATAAAAAATTTAACTTTAGTAGCAAAGGGACGGGCGAAGAACTTCAGCCAAGCCCTATCTTTTGTCAAGAAAATGCTACCGAACAAAAAGAATGTGTGATGACTTGCATGGTTAATTGAAAAAACAGAAAATTATTTTCTTAGTATTTCTGTATTTCCCCTTTTCTTATTAGAAAGTTTATATCTTAAACTGAAAGCCATGAGACTGAAAAACTATAAAAGTTCACTAACTCAGCTTATACTATTCTTATAATCACACCCTTTGGTGGTCAAACGAAAATCATAAAGTTCAACTGTGTAGAAAAAGCAGAAAATTGCAAAAAGAACCCCTTGAATGAAAATAAACGAAAAGAATAAGAACTCACCAAAAAATAACCCAAGAAGCTACTGGAAGAAGAAGAACGACTGGAATAGAGATGACCAGAGAAAGGAAATTAAGTTGATTTCACATTACTATTACTAATAAGAAAGCCCAAATGGCAAATAATGCAATTTGTACTTTGTAGCAAGGAGAACACGTGTATGTCATTCAAGGTTAAAGGCACATTCACAATTTACCCATAATGCAAAATATATTATCGATACTACCCTTCGTCGTATTTGTGAACTTTCACTTATTATATAGTTACTAGATGGTTAGTGCTCGTGCTATGCACTGACATATGCTGGACAAAAGAGCATGAACTCAATAGTACATAGCAGACCTATAGATGCAACAACACTTGTACAAGAGAAGCATTCGTGACTTAGATGTGCAAAATAACTATAGCAAACAGAGGAAGCAAAGAAATAACAAGACAAAAATATACTCAATGAAAACATGGAAGATAAGTTAACTGCAATATTGCATCAGAAAAGTAGTTGCTCCATCAATACCATTAACCACCAGGATAATTTAAAGAGAATAGATAAAAAAAAAAACATAGCAACATTATACCACAACTTACTTAAGAATAGATCATGCCATTGTATGTAACTATTTTACACCATTTACTAGAGAAGAATTCTTCAACGGCCTTCTTTAAAATTATGAACTATACAGAATACCATCAGCTCCACCCAAGAAGAAAAATTGCATCTATATTCGGTATTGCATTTAATGCTTCATACCACAGAGAAGTTCTCGTCAGTTAGAACAATGAGATTTGGAACTTTGTGAAGTGCAGTAATTGTGTGCGTTGTGAAACAGATGGAGTCCTAACTTCTTCATGCTATAAGCATTCCTCGACCTAAATTTCATCAAGAGAGCGTAATCAATAATTGGTGAGGAACTATGCAGTATATGCAACATGTAAAGCAAGCTTACAAATAAACAACACCTTCAGCATCTAATCCTCACAATTAGCTCTGCTCCCATTCACTATTTATATATAATAATAGTATATGAATCATCTCATGTCCAAAAATAATGAGTGCGGATGAAAAAGAGAAAAATAGAAATGTATATTCTACTGTACTTCAATACATATAACTGCTTATGAATCTTGTTGTGCTAAAGTGAAACCAATAACTGACATCAAGAAGCCGAAGAAATATGAAAATTAATGCGGCAAGTTACGGTAATTCAAGAGAATTTAAAAAATAAAAGAGTTAAAAAAATTAATCAGCAACAACATTCTCTTTGTTTCTTAAGGAATAAGGAGAAACCTAAACAATAGTGTAATCAATGATAAGCATTACTCAATATGGTAGTGCCATTATTATATTCTACGTGGCAAAGATTGCTTTAGGAGTTTCCATGTTCTCGGATCAAGTGTGCAAGGAATGTCACTAGGATGGGCACATTGCTTTAAATATAACAAAGATAACTGATTACCTATATAGATTGGGCTACTTTTATTAAGGTAGTGTAAACATAAGTGATTACCTATATGGATTAGAGCTTCTTTTAATCCATTTTTTGGCAACTCCCTTACTACCAACTAAATCCAACAGCCAAAGCTTTCGTGCATCAACATTTGATCAAGTTCTTAGCTTTATCATAATACAAAACTTGCTGAACATGTGAAAAAAATTAGCGGAAAAGGTTGTCAGTTAGTGTAACAAAATTGGTCAAAAAGTGGAATAATGAGACAATTAAATTCTTAAGTATTACAACATGCTCAGAATGTTGCCTCAACAACTCACAATTTAGAAATTAGCTTTTATAATTGCTCTCATACAGTAGTTATATGACATATAAAGTGAACATCTAGATATTTACAACTTGACAGGAGTGATCGATCTTATCCAAGTTCCATTTTAGTGATCTTTACTCTGATTGAAGTACTAGGAAGTCTTTGACTCCGTGACCAAAAAATACAGGTATCGCATAACAGACAGTTGATATGCATCATGAGTAATATGACTTAATTAGATTTTTTGTTTGTGCAAAAACTTTCAGTTGCTACAAAGATATGACCTATATATTACTGGTTCTTTAGATCCAGATAATGCAAAGTGAAAGGCAGGTAGATACAAAATTAAGCTACAACAAAATGAGTCTCCATCTCCTTTATGCAAAAGTAAATCAAACTCACCATAGTATTTTCAAAAAGTATGTTCGATGCACATTTGGCCTTGAGGTCACAACCATCAATTAGTTACATTGAAATTCTCCATATTGACATCCTTAAAAGCTTGTACATCACCTTGACCTTCAGAATGTGTATATACAGGTTTTTATCATAATTGGATAGGAAGGATATCAAACTTGATTATGATAATTAATACCTCTTCAAAATAACTCTTGACACCACTTTTATCTCGTGTACATGTCGTAACCTCAAATTCAGAACTTATGTGCCTGCCTATATCAATTAGAAAAAACCAGTTATGACGAAGAGATCAATATGAACCAAAATCCAGAAAGTATCAATTCAATTAAAATGGTTAATTTAGCTTGCTAAATTCAACCATGTTAAGCATTAGTCATATAATTCTCATACAAATTATTGTTGTCTTGAGACCCAGTTAAGTCTTTAAAATCAGAATTTATTATCTTTCTGCTAATGTTTAAGAAAAACTAAAGTAATACTCATTATTTTCCAACTCTGAGGAAGAACATAGGTGAGTTGCCAAAAGGCGACGAATAATATTTGCAAACATGTGTGCATTAATGCTGATCTTTTAGAAGTTTTTAAATCATAGAGGCTTTAGGTACTTTAGATGTGTTCCCTTCTAAGTACAATTGATTGTCAACAATTGGCACAAAATAGTCAATAGGACACATGCATGTGCAAAATCTAATATAAAGAATTTATACTTCCACAAAAAGAAATTTTATGTTTTAAGTGATAGTATACTACTGTATGAAACTTCATATAAAATCTTTTGAACCAAAGGAAGCCAAAAGTTGTTGCACACCAATGAAGTATAGTAATTACTTCATATTTTCTTTATTGCCAAAAGAAAGTGTTTATTTTAATTTGATTTCTTCGGTGCTAATCTCCCATGGTAAATTGGCTTGTATTATTCATTATAAAAGAGCTCGAGTTGAAACACAACATAGAAAGCTATATTTTAAACGTTAATAATGTGAAAATAAAGTGCAGAATTATCTCTCATGATCGCAACAATGTTCCTCTTTCCCCCAGAAGCAAGTATCACTTTCTTACCTGTACAATCAAAGTTGTTCGACCATTACATTCCAACTAATATAATGAAATTTTTTCAACTATACATTCCACAACCTGAGTCATAAGACCAATCGTTGTCTTTCTAATATAGCGAGATTTCAACTTTACTTTTCAGCTTATACAGGTTTTGCATTAACCAAAAATCTTACCTTCTAAAACCATGTTAACCTTCTTTCTTTACTACTAATTCAATTTCTATTTAGTTTCACTAAATCATAACCAGATAGATAAATCACGAGATCTACCCCAACAACTGTAGAGAAGCTAATTCACAGAAGCTTAATATAATGATAAATCATTGCATGTATTGGAAAAAAAACGCAGAGAGCACATCTAAGATTGAAGGACAAAAGTAACAAACATGAAACCATTTTCTCTATATTTTGTTCGAAGATACTAAAATTTTCACAGATACTCAAAAAAAAAGAAAACAGACAAAACAAAAAGTAAAAGACAAAATATAAAGAAACCTAATGATATACTCGGAAATGTAAATAGTAGCTATACTGTGTCATTTAGTTTAGTAAGGGGAAAACAAATGAAACGATGTTGTTTGGATAAGAAAACTACCCCTAATTAAACATTTAATGTGAGGAGTAAGAAAACTTTTTAGGGATAAGTACATTGGCGTTATTTTGTAAAAGCAAATTGAATTCTTTCTTGATTATTTAACTGGACACTTATTTTGAACCAAAATGAAAAAGCAAATTGGACACTTATTGTGAATCGGAGGGAGTAGTAGCTAATGAAAAGGGTCTTACGGCGTCGTTTGAAGGAGTTAATTAGACGTTAAAAGGGGCAGAGGTCGTTAACAGAATTGGGGAGGTCGTTAGGGATTTTTACAATGATTAGTTAGGAATAAATAGAGAATTCTGTTGTACACATTAATTTGAGCATTTTATGATGAAATGAAATCTCTTTCCCTCCTTCTTCTTCACTGAATTCGTCTCTTCTCTTTTCAGTCTTTGTTCAGGAGATCTTCTCTTTTAGCTCCTCAGAAGATTGAGTTTTCTTATTAATTTCTTGTTTGTAATCTCGGGTGTATCAGTTTGGTATCAGAGCCACTGATCCTCGGAGGAATATATCCATGGGGAAACACGTTATGCCAAACTTCGTAAAGAAGTTGACAGTATGAAGGAATCGTTTGAGGAATTTCGAAAATCTATAGAGGTTCGACAAGCTCAATCCATGGAGGAACTCAAGACTTTCCTGGGTTCTTGGATGAGTGAATACATACCTACGACGAGTGAAAATCGTTACCAAAATCCTAGGGGAAATCTGAATCTCGAAGAGCAGCATATGAATGATTCAGAAATTTTGATTACTCGCAAGCGTCAAATTGAGTTTCTAAAATTTGATGGGACTGAGTTGAGGGACTGGGTTTCAAAAAGCGAGCAATATTTCGATGTCGACAATACGTCAGAAAATTCAAAGGTCAAACTAGCATCATTGCATCTGGAAGGAAAGGCACTGCAATGGCATCAAGGATACATGAAAAACAGGATTACTCGAGAATGGCCGACATGGGGTGAGTATGTTAGAGCTCTTTTTGGTAGGTTTGGTACTGTATTATATGATGACCCAATGGGTGATTTGAAAGATCTTAAACAAATTTCTTCTATGCAAGATTATGTTGATATATTTGATGAGCTATTAACTCGGGTGGAATTAAGTGAAGAGTACATCGTTAGTTGTTTTTAAGGGGTCTAATACCAGAGATTAGCCTTACTATTAAAATGTTTCAGCCCAGATCCCTACAAAAAGCCATAGGTCTTGCCAGGATCCAAGAACAAACCTTATCCTTAGATAAATAGCCTTCCAAATCTTTACCTCCACTACTTCCAACCCCAACACCAGCTCCACACAAACCTTCAACAAATTTTACTCATAATCCAGGCTATAAACCACCACCAAAGAACCCTAAAGTACTGAATCCCGCTGAGATTGAGGAAAAGAGGGCCAAGAGATTATGTTTTTATTGTGACGAGAAGTACTTTCCCGGCCATCAATGTGCTAAGAAGAGGCAGCTTTTCTATATGGAGTTGAGTGACTGTGGCGAATTTTGGGAAGGAGGGAAAAAAGTGGATAGTTCACAAGACTGGAGTATGATGAAATTGTCTCCAAATGAGGAGTATGATGAAGAAAATTAGGCTGCAATGATTCCTCAGGTGTCTATGCATGCAATGACTGGTTTGATGGATTATAGGACAATGAAACTTACTGGCTCAGTAGGGGCCAAGGCTGTTCACATCTTGATTGATACAGGAAGTACTCACAACTTCTTGGACCTGAACACAGCTAAAAGATTGGGATGTGCTCTGCAGGCAATGCCTTCATTCGCAGTTGCAGTGGCAAATGGGAATATGGTGTATAGTAAATATATGTGTAAAGGGTTTTCTTCGAGAATGCAAGGTGTGGACTTTGCTGCAAATATGTTGATTCTGCCTCTGGGTGGGTGTAGTGTAGTTCTGGGAATTCAATGGTTGATTACTCTAGGAGATATCAGGTGGAACTTTAGACAATTGAATATGGAGTTTATGATGCAGGGAAAAAAAGTGTCACTCAGGGGTGTGCAACCTCTTACAATGAGGTTTGTAGATCAAGATCAGATGAACAAGTTACTATCCCAGCCAGTTTCTTTTCCATGATGTCTGTAGCAGTAATGAGAACAATCCCTAAAGTTACTAGTTCAGCAGGAGCATTACAACAGATGTCTAAGGATAGTGCCTCCTGCCAGGAAAATGAAGAAGTGCAGGACGTGCTTCAGCAGTTTGATGACCTCTTTGAGGAGCCTAAAGGCTTACCCCCTCATAGGGCTCATGATCAAAAAATAGTACTGAAAGAAGGAATTCCACCTTTCAATGTAAGGCCTTGCAGATACCCTGCAATATAGAAGGGAGAAATTGAGAAAATGGTGCAGGGCTTACATACTAAAGTGATAAGGCATAGCACCACCCCTTATTCTTCACCTATTGTAATGGTAAAAAACAATGATGGCTCTTGGAGAATGTGTGTCGACTACAGGGAGCTTAACAGGAGCACCATTAAAGACAAGTTTCCTATCCCCGTTATAGAAGAATTATTTGATGAATTGCATGGTGCTAAATATTTCTCTAAGATGGATTTTAGGTCAGGTTACCATCAGATTAGGATGGTTGAAAATAACATATCAAAGACAACTTTCAGAACTCACAGTAGTTACTATGAGTTCTTAGTGACGCCCTTTGGACTCACTAATGCACCTTCCACCTTCCAGAGTCTCATGAATCAAATATTTGTTGACACTTGAGGAAACTTATACTTGTCTTTTTTTATGATATTTTGATCTACATCAAAGATTGGGACAACCATCTTACTCACCTAACTACAACATTGTCCATTTTGAGAACTCACAGTTATATGTGAAGAAAAGAAAGTATAGGTTTGGGTTGCAGCAAGTGGATTATTTGTTAGCATAATGGACAGATTGTAGAATATCTACATTAATACATTCTCGATATGGTGAATATATGAGATATTATTAGGGATATTCTACATTTAGTGTAGAATATTGTGTAGCATTAGTTGTAGAATATATGAAGAATATTTTGTAGGATTTACATTTAGTGTAGGATATTTTCTCTTGTGTATAAATACCAATGTATGTGATGTATTTGAATGAAGTAATGGAGATAGTCATTCTNTTGAATCAAGTAATGGAGATAGTCATTCTTCAATTTCTCTCATGCTTTCTTTGTTCTTGACATGGTATCAGAGCCTTCTTTTCATAGTTTTGATTCTTAGTGTCTTTTATCTGTGGTTCCTTTTAAAATATATATATATATATATATATATATATATATATATATATATATATATTTCTTTGTTTAGTTCTCTTGGTTCTCTTGATTTTTCGTCAACAGGCAGTCCTAAGCATCTAGGGCTTTTAGTCTTGGTCTTAATCTTGATCTTGGTTATTCTAGCTATTTTTTTTCCGTATCATTGTGTTTTTCTCTATTCAAAAACATGACTTCACATCAGTTTGAGTCCTTCAGTGTTCGTTTCACTGGGAAAAATTATTCTGCTTGGGAATTTCAGTTTCAATTATTTGTCACGGGAAAAGAATTATGGGGCCATATAGATGGAAGTGATCCTGCTCCTACTGATCTTACAAAGTTAGGTCAGTGGAAGGTCAAAGATGCTCGGGTGATGACATGGATTTTAGGGTCAATTGACCCTCTTATTGTTCTTAATCTCAGGTCGTACAAGACTGCAAAGGCCATGTGGGATTATTTAAAAAAGGTTTACAACCAAGACAATAGCGCAAGACGATTTCAGCTAGAGCACGAAATCGCTAATTACTCTCAAGGAGGTCTCTCTGTTCGGGATTATTTTTCTGGATTTCAACTTATGGGCTGAATTTACTGATATTGTTTATGCTAAAATACCTGCTGAATCTCTATCTATAATTCAAGCAGTTCATGAGCAAAGCAAGCGAGACCAATTTTTGATGAAATTGCGATCTGATTTTGAGAGTGTTCGCTCTAACTTAATGAATCGTGACCCGCCTCCCTCCTTGGATGTTTGTTTTAGGGAATTACTTCGTGAAGATCAGCGTCTTTTCACATAAAATGCTTTCAAGCAAGAAAGTGTTCATACTGTTGCATTTGCTGCTCAAGGAAAAAGAAAGGGCAGGGATATGAGCACCATACAATGCTACAGTTGCAAAGAATATGGTCATAATGCTAGCAATTGTAGTAAGAAGTTCTGCAATTATTGTAAGCAGCACGGGCATATTACCAAAGAGTGTCCCACGCGTCCTCAAAACCGTAAGATCAATGCTTTTCAAGCTGGGATAAATGGTTCGACTGATGATCACTCATCTTCAACTGGAACTAGCAACCAGTTTGCTATTCCAACAGTTGGACAAGTTCTTACTCCTGAAATGGTACAACAAATGATTGTGTCAGCCTTTTCAGCTTTGAGGCTACAAGGTAACGATATTACATCTATTTTTTGGCTTGTTGATTCTGGCGCTTCCAATCATATGACAAACTCAACTAGCATGCTAAAAAATGTACGTGACTATCATGGTCCATCACAAATTCAGATTGCGAATGGTAGTAATTTACCCATTACCAAGGTTGGGGATATTACTCAAACTTTCAAGAATGTTTTTGTATCACCAAAACTCTCAACTAGTCTTATTTCAGTTGGCCAATTGGTAGATAATAATTGTGATGTGAATTTTTCTCGTAATGGTTGCCTTGTGCAGGATCAGGTGTCGGGGACGATAATCGCGAAGGGGCCTAAAGTTGGAAGATTGTTTCCTATACGTTTTTCCATTCCTCGTGTTCTGTCTTTTGCTTGTACTTCTACAGCTAGTAAAACGGAGGTTTGGCATAAGCGTCTTGGACATCCAAATTCTATAGTGTTGTCTCATTTATCAAATTCTGGTTTATTGGGAAATAAAAATCAGCTTTTAGCTGCTTCATTTGATTGTTCTACTTGTAAATTAGGCAAAAGTAAAACTCTTCCTTTTCCTAATTTTGGTAGTCGTGCTAAAAAGTGTTTTGATGTCATTCACAGTGATGTTTGGGGCATTTCACCAATTATTTCTCATGCTCATTTCAAGTACTTTGTGACATTCATAGATGATTATAGTCGGTTTACATGGGTGTATTTTCTTCGTTCCAAATCTGAGGTATTTTCCATATTCAAGACATTTTTGGCTTACATTGAGACTCAATTTTCTACATGCATCAAAATATTAAGATCTGATTCTGGTGGAGAATATATGTCTCATGAATTCAATAATTTCTTGCTTGAGAAAGGAATCGTCTCACAACGCTCTTGTCCATATACACCACAACAAAATGGGGTTGCTGAGCGTAAAAATCGTCATCTTTTAGATGTAACTCGTACTTTATTGATTGAGTCCTCTGTCCCATCTAAATACTGGGTGGAAGCTTTGTCTACTGCTGTCTATTTAATTAATAGACTGCCATCTAAAGTGTTAAATCTTGAGTCTCCATATTATCGTCTTTATCACCATAATCCTAGCTATCATAATTTTCATACATTTGGTTGTGTTTGTTTTGTGCATCTGCCTCCTTTTCAACGCAATAAACTTTCTGCTCAGTCTGCTAAATGTGCTTTTATGGGTTATAGTACTTCGCAGAAAGGGTTTATTTGCTATGATCCAAGTTCCGACAAATTTCGTATTTCCAGAAATGTTGTTTTCTTTGAGAATCAATATTTCTTTCCCACTCATGTTGAGTCAACTTCTGTTTCTCCTCTTCTTCCTACTTTTGAGGATTTGTCATCTTCTTCTAAACGGTTCAAACCCGGATATGTGTATGAACGACGTCGCCCAACTTTACTCCATTGCGAAACTGATCCGCCACCTGAGACTGCTCCACAACCAGAATATGAGATATCTTCAAGGCCTGCTCCTCTTGAGCCTACTCGGCGATCTACCAGAGAACGAAATACTCCTAATTGGTATGGTTTTTCATCTACTTTATCCACTATTTCTATTCCAACTTGTTACTCACAAGTTTGCAAGCATGAATGTTGGCAGAAAGCAATGGAGGAAGAACTTTTGGCTCTTAAAGAAAATAACACATGGGACATTGTTTCATGTCCTTTAAATGTCCGCCCAATTGGATGTAAATGGGTTTATTCAATTAAACTTCATTCTGATGGAACTCTAGATCGGTACAAAGCTCGCTTGGTTGTTCTTGGTAACAAACAAGAGTATGGTGTGGATTATGAGGAGACTTTTGCACCAGTAGCAAAAATGACTACGGTGCGAACTATTATTGCCATTGCTGCCTCACAGAATTGGCCTCTTCATCAAATGGATGTAAAAAATGCTTTTCTCCATGGTGATCTGAAAGAAGATATTTATATGAAACCCCCACCTGGTTTGTTTTCATCACCTACATCAGATGTTTGCAAGTTGAAGCGGTCTTTGTATGGATTAAAACAAGCTCCCAGAGCTTGGTTTGACAAGTTTCGATCTACTTTGCTTCACTTCTCTTTTGAACAAAGTAAATATGACTCATCTTTGTTTCTTCGAAAAACATCTACAGGTTGTGTTCTTCTTCTGGTATATGTGGATGACATCATTATAACAGGAACTGATTCTTTATTAATCACTAGCCTCCAACAACAGCTTAAGGATTCTTTTCACATGAAAGATCTTGGTACTCTAACATATTTCTTGGGGTTGGAAGTTCATTATAATTCTTTAGGTGTGTTCTTAAACCAGCACAAATATACTCAGGATTTGATTGCTTTGGCTGGTCTTCAAGAATCTTCCTCTGTTGATACTCCATTGGAATTGAATGTAAAGTATCGTCGCGATGAAGGGGATCTTCTTCCTGATCCAACTTTGTTTCGACAATTAGTTGGGAGCCTAAATTATCTTACTATTACTCGGCCTGATATCTCTTTTGCAGTTCAACAAGTCAGTCAATTTATGCAGACTCCCCGTCACCTACATTTGGTGGCAGTTCGTCGCATCATTCGATATCTCTCAGGAACATCAACTCGTGGATTATTCTTTCCTAGTGGTTCTCCTATTCAGCTTAATGCATTTAGTGATTCTGATTGGGCTGGATGTCCTGATACTCGCCGCTCCGTCACGGGATGGTGCATGTTTCTCGGAGATTCTTTGATATCTTGGAAGAGCAAGAAGCAAGATCGTGTTTCAAAATCTTCAACGGAGTCTGAATATCGAGCAATGTCGACTGCTTGCTCCGAAATTATTTGGCTTCGTGGTTTACTTGCAGAAATTGGATTTCCTCAATCTAATCCTACTCCTCTCCATGCTGATAACACAAGTGCCATTCAGATTGCAACCAATCCAGTTTATCACGAAAGAACCAAGCATATTGAAGTGGATTGTCATTCTATAAGAGAAGCTGTAGATAGAAGAGTTATTACTCTTCCACATGTATCCAGTGATCTTCAAATAGCTGATGTGTTTACAAAATCAATGGCACGACAGCGTCATCAGTTTCTAGTAGGCAAATTGATGCTTTTCGATCCACCAGCATCAATTTGAGGGGGGATGTTAGCATAATGGATAGATTGTAGAATATCTACATTAATACATTCTCGATATGGTGAATATATGGGATATTATTAGGGATATTCTACATTTAGTGTAGAATATTGTGTAGCATTAGTTGTAGAATATATGAAGAATATTTTGTAGGATTTACATTTAGTGTAGGATATTTTCTCTTGTGTATAAATACCAATGTATATGATGTATTTGAATGAAGTAATGGAGATAGTCATTCTTCAATTTCTCTCATGCTTTCTTTGTTCTTGACATTATTTAGGTCATATAATATCACTAGAGGGAGTGTCAATGGATCCTCAAAAGGTTTCTGCAGTTAGACTGGCCAAAGGCCAAGACTATCAAGGCTTTGAGGGGATTTTTGGGGCTAACTGGCTATTATAGAAGATTTATTAAGGGGTATGGTCTTATTGCTAGACCACTAACTGAAATGTTAAAGAAGGAATCATTTCAGTGGTCAGAAGAAGCTGTAGCTGCTTTTAGGGCTCTGAAGGAGGCTATAACCTCAGCACTTGTGCTGGTATTACCTGATTTCTCTCAAGATTTCATTATAGAATCTGATGCTTCAGGAGGAGGATTGGGAGTTGTGCTTATGTAGTTGGGCAGACCAAATGCTTTCTTCAATAAAGCTATATCTCTAAGGAATCAGGCTTTATCTGTATATGAAAGGGAGCTTTTAGCTATCATTACAGCGGTGCGGAAATGAAGAACCTATTTGATTAGAAGACATTTCAACATTAAAACATCATCATAGTTTAAAGTACTTGATCGAACAGAGAATTACCACCCCTAGTCAACAGAAGTGGTTAGTAAAGATGCTAGGGTATGACTATAGTATTCAGTATAAAAATGGAAAAGAAAACTTAGTGGTTGATGCTTTATCTAGAAGAGAACAAGAAGGTATTGAGCAGATTCAATGTTTGTAGTTTGACTGGTGTCAGTACTCAGCTATGGCCTAGAATCGTAGCTTCTTGGGCATTTGACAGTAAGCTGGTGAAGATTATCCATGACCTGAGGTTAGATCCTGAAGCCAACTTCCTTATCAACTGAAAGGAGATGTACTGATTAGAAAGGGAAAGGTTATTATAGGCAGAGATGTTGTGTTAAGGCGGGATCTGTTGAATTTGCACCATAGTAGTTCCTTTGGAGGCCATTCTGGGGTTCAAGCAACTTACAATAGGCTAAAACAATTCTTCTACTGCAAAGGCATGAAGCAGGTGTTTGTGTATATATACGGTCTTGTGACACTTGCCAAATGTGTAAGAATGAAACTGTGGCTTCTCCTGGCCTCCTCCAACCTCTCCCTATAGTATGACAGAGTATGGCAATATATTTCCATGGACTTCATTGAAGGCCTTCCTCCTTCACATGGAATGTCTGTGATTTTTGTAGTTGTGAACAGACTGAGCAAATATGCTCATTTCCTCAGCTTGAAACATCCTTATACAACTTTGAATGTGGACCGACTTATTATGGATGGTTTTTTTTTGGGCTGCATAGGTTACCTCAGTCAATCGTCTCTGATAGGGATGTTATCTTTCTCAGTAAGTTCTGGCAAGAGTTCTTTAAGTTGCAGCAAGTCAATCTCCACATGTCTTCAGCCTATCACACTCAGAGTGATACCAAACGGAGGTTGTGAATAGGTGCCTCGAGTGCTACCTGAGATGTATGGTAGCATATAGACCAAAAGAGTGGTGCAAATGGTTGCCTTTGGCAGAATGGTGGTGTAACAATCAACTTCCTATTAGATCCTCTATGGACAGACACCTCCTCCCTTTGTTCCATATATGCCATTTGATTCTCGGCTTGACTCGGTGGACAGAAGTTTGCAAGCTAGGGAATCCACTCTCAGAAATTTAAAGTCTCATTTGGCTCAAGCTCAACAAAGGATGAAGGTTCAAGCTGACTGTCACGACCCATTTTCTGAACAAGCCGAGACCGGCACTCGGTCACTAAACATGACCGAGCGAACCATCTCTGCTTATCAAATCTATTATAGCTCCAAACTTTATATGCAAAGAGCCAATACTCTAACCAAATACTTTTGATTAATTCAAATATTTAAATAAATCAACTCCAACACTTTATTCGTAGTAACTACTGAATTACTGCTAAGTTATTAAAAAAAAAACATCTGAATCTCAACCCAATGACTATGTCTATGAAGCCTCTACTGATAAACTGACGCACTGCTCAGGACATAAGATTTCCTGGACAGTTCCCTAAGTAAACAAAGAAATAACTAAATAAAGATGACTCTACGGAACACTCCACGAACAAAAGTGGAGCTCACCAATAGCACTGGAAGAGAAGGAAGTCCTAACCAGTAGCCTGCTCGCCTGTAAAACCGGTTCCTACGTTGTACCGCAGACCAACGTAGCTTCCCAAAAGAGAACGTCAGTACCATCCATTGTACTCAGTGAGTCTCAACAACAGGGGGCGAAACTTTAATAACATTATTACGAGCAAAGGTTCTAAATGCATGTAAAACATAAGGCTTAAAAGAATAATACTAAATAATTGCATAATAGCAGTTTATGAATATTCTAAAAGAAATTCTTTTCTTTTTCTTTCTTAAAAAAAATACTTCACTTTATACTTTGGGAGTTCCAACTATCCTGACTTAATTCTGTCTCAGTCACCGTGTGATCGGCACGGGTTCGATCCCAACCTGATCGAATAGGGCCAATCCACGAGGTGTCACTCGCTTCATGGTTCTCAGCGCTCATATATCATACCTTAGCATGGCTAAGTAAATTCTCAACAACGAGGCACTCGGCTCGTGTGCTCCCTACTTTGGCACAAGTAGTTTCTGGAAGTCAACGCCTTGGTCTGGACCCTCGGCCTGGACGATGACCCCTTCTCAGAATAAAGGATACTCCAAAAAATCTTTTTCTTTCTAAAACTCTTCTTGTGACATTTCAAGTCTAAATCTTTCAAACATACTCATTCTGGAATCCTTAAATGTAAGGTATGGCATAAGAATGAAATAAACATTCAAAAGTATTTCTAAAGATTCTTGCTTCTTCATGAAATTTTCTTTTTCAATATGAAAATGGCCTATAAAAATTACACAAAAATATGAAAATTTACAATCTCCACAACACGCACGCAGCAACGTAACAGCTCTACACCTTCAAATAATGAATCAAAGTACAAGATTTTGGGAATTTCTAATTTTTGCAATATTTATATTAGTTTCTTGATAGATGTTGCAAGAAGTACTGCCATTCAATTGCATTCATTCATTAGTTCTGCATTACAAGAAAATACGCCAAAGATATGGTATTTATCTATAGGACATGCATGTTCATTAGAGTAACTAAGTATCGTAGAATCTTTTGATGTATACAATTTAAGCACTAAAATAATTCTAAGCTAATAGGTACTCACCCACTCCAATTAAGTAAATATAAACTCTTTTAATCAATTCATCGAACACTTGTATGCGTGTTTTTGTGAGTTAAACCACTTTAATAAAGGGTTATATCAACTCACCTCAAAACTCCTTGAACCAACACGTAGACCCCAGTCCAATTTATACCCGTCAAATAATTGATTCTACAACAATAAGTGTATTTTAATTAATTTTAAGGTTTCACACCTAAACATAGAAATTATTGTTGCTATAGAGAAAGAAGGGAATTGACTAGTCGATTCTTACCTACTACTACTTTAGGATAATTGAAAATAAGAAATTTTATATACCTGAGTTCAAGAATTAGTGATTTTTAAAGAACCCTATAATTTCTTGTCTTCGTAAACAAACTTGCTGCCTCTGTTTCTTATTGTTACGTGAATGACAGAAGTTTAAGCCTTCTGTTTTGTGCCTGACTTGTCTAAGGCTTTTTGAGCCCTTTTATTTCCCTTTAGTCCAAGGCTTAAGCCTTTACTTCCCTACGTACAGACTACTCTATGGGCCTTAGGCCCAATTTTAGTTGTCTTTTTTTTTTTGACTTAGCTAGTATTTAACTATACCCACTATTAATAATATAAAATATTAAAATTAATAATATTCCCCTAATTGTATATCCAATTATTTATAAATAAAGAAGTAACTCAAAATCAATCACAAGGGTTTTAATCCGTAATAGGAGTATAATTTAAGATTATAAAAAATTAAATTCCATATTTAGCGGGTCTTGAAACTTTTATAGATTTGAGGAGTGTTACACTCTTCCCTCCTTAAAAACATTCGTCCTCGAATGTTGCTAGGGCCTTATTCTTAAGATAACAATCATTCCTTAGGTCCTTGAACCTCTTAAGTTTTCTTAGCATTACTCACTCCTCCAAGGAATTCAAAATTTTGGCTAACTCCCTAAATTTTCAAAAATTTCGGCAGAGTTTCCCTTGTAAATTGGACTATCCAAAAAAATATCCCTGCCAGAAATACCACAACTACACCAACAACAACCAAATATACCGTAAGAGGCCATTCATAGGCACCATACACCGCTCATAAACCAGTTACGCACACTCCGGCAAGGAGGTACCACTATAACCAACCAAATTCTAAAGCACAACACTTTACAAAAAGTAAATAACTTTAATGAATTAAATATACTCTGACAAAACTAAATTACTTCAACAACTAAGTATAATCTAGCAAGGACATAAACACATGCTAACTTGTATTTAATAAATAAAATATATGTCAAACCAAACTTAGGTTCACATACATTTTTCCTCAAATAAATATGGGTATTTCTTCCTCATATCTTCCTCAACCTCCCACGTAGCCTCTTTTGAATCATGATTACTCCACAAAACTTTTACTGATGCTATATGTATTGTTCTCAACTTTCTTACTTGCCTATCGAGAATTTCTATAGGTACCTCTTCATAAGTCAGGCCTTCTTTAATTTCTATGGTATCAGCAGGTATTATATGCGACTAATCATGGATGTATTTTCTAAGCATAGACACATGAAAGACAGGATGAACAGAGGACAATCAACGGGTAGCGCTAGCTCATAAGCCACATTTCCTTTCTTTTCTAGAATTTCATAAGGTCCGATAAATCTAGGGCTAAGTTTCCCTTTCTTACCAAACCTCATAACTCCTTTCATTGGTGAAAACTTTCAAAAACACCTTATCACCAACCATGAACTCTAACTCACGATGCCTCTTGTCAGAATAAGACTTTTGACGACTCTGAGGTGCTTTCAGTCTTTCTCTGATTAGCTGAACTTTCCCTAAGGCCTCACAAACAAACTCTGGACCAATCAACGACACCTCTGCTGGTTCAAACCAACCCACTGGAGACCTACATCTCCGCCCATACAACGCTTCATAAGGAGCCATACCGATGTTGGCCTGATAGCTGTTATTGTACGCAAATTCTATAAGTGGCAAGTGATCATCCCAATTACCTCCAAAATCTATAACACATGCCCGCAGCATATCTTCGAGTGTCTGAATGGTCCTTTCTGCCTAGCTGTCGGTCTGTGGATGGAAAGCAGTGCTTAAATTGACCTTGGTACCTAATCTTTTCTGAAATGCCTGCCAAAAATGCGCCGTGAACTGAGGGCCTCTGTCAGATATGATTGAAACTGGAGTACCATGATATCGGACTATTTCTTTGATGTACAACTGCGCATACTGCTCTGCGGAATTTATCGTCTTTACTGGAAGGAAATGCGCGGACTTTGTCAGTCATTCTATAATAACCCAAATTGAATCATGCTTATGGTACGTGCGAGGTAGACCTACTACGAAATCCATATTAATCATCTCCCACTTCCACTGTGGTATCTCTATATCTTGAGCTAGGCCACTAGGCCACTGATGCTCGGCTTTGACTTGCTGGCAATTTAAACATTTAGCCACATGATCTGTTACTTGTTTCTTCATGACTTTCCACCAATACAACTCTTTCAAATCTAGATACATTTTGGTAGCACCTGGGTGGATAGAGTACCTTGAACTGTGAGTTTCTTCCATATGGCCTTCCTAAGACCATGTACATCGGGCACACATAACCGATCATTCAACTTCAAAACTCCGTCACTTCGTAGAGTGAAAGCGGTGATTTCTTTATTTCTGACTCCTCTTTTAACTTCACTAAGTATGGATCTTCATCTTGCTTAGGCTTAACATGCGCAACAAGGGAGGATTGCGCTAAGGCATAAGCAGTTATACCTCCTTCTTCGGTCTCATCCAATCTAATTCCATCATTTGCTAGTTTTTGAATTTCTCGACCCAAAGATCGCCTTTGTACTGCAAGATGGGCCAAGACACCCATTGACTTCCTACTAAGTGCATCTGCTACCATATTAGCTTTGCCCGGGTAATAAAGGATATTGATGTCATAATCTTTCAATAGCTCGAGCCACCTTCTCTGTCTCAAATTTAATTCTTTTTGCTTGAAAATGTACTGGAGGCTTTTGTGATTTGTAAACACTTCAGAATGCTCGCCATAAAGGTAGTGTCGCCATATTTTTAATGCAAACACCACTGCTGCAAGCTCCAAGTCGTGTGTGGGGTAGTTCTTTTCATGATTCTTTAACTGCCTAGAAGCATAAGAAATAACTTTTCCATTTTGCATAAGAACACAACCGAGACCAACTCTGGAGGCATCACAATACACTATGAGCCCACCGGAACCTGTCGGCAAGGTTAATACAGGTGCAGTGGTCAACCTCTTCTTTAACTCTTGAAAACTTTGCTCACAAGCGTCTGACCACTGGAACTTAACTGCTTTCTGAGTCAACTTAGTTAATGGAGCTGCGAGTGAAGAAAATCCCTCTACAAACCTTCTATAGTAGCCAGCTAACCCTAAGAAACTCCTGATTTCGGTTGGCGTTGTCGGCCTAGGCCAGTTCTTGACTGCTTCTGTCTTCTGAGGGTCTACTTTTATTCCTTCACTAGATACCACGTGGCCTAAGAATGCCACTGACTGCAACCAAAACTCACATTTTGAAAATTTGGCATAAAGCTCATTCTCCTTCAAGGTCTGCAAGGCTATTCTGAGGTGTTCTGCATGATCTTCCTTGCTCTTAGAGTATACCAAAATATCGTCTATAAACACGATAATAAAGGTATCAAGGAATGGCTTGAAAACTCTGTTCATGAGGTCCATGAATGCAGCTGGAGCATTTGTCAATGCGAAGGACATCACTAGAAATTCATAGTGCCCGTAGCGAGTTCTAAAGGCTGTTTTAGATATATCCTCTTCTCTGATTCTCAACTGATAGTACCCAACCTCAAGTCTATTTTTGAAAAGCACTTTGCACCCTGAAGTTGATCAAATAAATCATCAATTCTTGGCAGTGGGTACTTGTTCTTAATTGTAACTTTATTCAACTGCCGATAGTCGACGCACATTTTGAGAGACCCATCTTTCTTCTTGACAAACAGGATCGGGGCAAACACTCGGCCTGATGAAGCCCTTGTCAAGAAGGTCTTTCAACCGTTCTCTCAACTCATTAAGTTATGCTGGAGCCATCCTATAAGGAGGTATAGATATGGGCTGAGTGCCTGGCACGAGATCAATGCCAAAGTTTATGATTCTTTCAGGAGGAAGTCCGGGAAGGTCATCTGGGAAAACTTCTGGAAATTCTCTAACAACTGGCACAGACTGAAGAGCTGGTGGTTCTGATTCTGGATTAATGATGTGAGCCAGATAGGCGAGACACCCCTTACCGATCATTCGTTGTGCCTTAAGGTAAGAAATAAACTTACCTACAAGCGATGCTGAACTACCCTTCCACTCTAGGACTTCTTCATTTGGAATTTGGAACTTGACTATCTTGGCATGACAATCTAACATGGCATAGCAGGAAGATAACGAATCCATACCTATGATCACATCGAAATCCACCATTTCTAACTCTATGAGATCGGCTTTGGTGTTGCGACCTTGGACTGAAACTATACAACTTCTATAGACTCTTGTGACTTTCACTGACTCGCCAACTGGAGTAGATACTGGAATGGCTCACTAAGTTGTTCCGGTTCTAACCCGAGGTTAATTGCAAAGTATGGAGTCACATATGAAAACGTTGAACCTGGATCCATTATGGCATAAGCATTACGTAAGCAGACTAAAAGTATATCTGTAATAACTTCTGCAGATGCCTCTGCACTCTGATGATCAAGTGTAGCAAACAAACGGGGTTGTCCCCCTCCCTGAGTAACTCGGTCTGCACCTCTGCCTACTCCATGCCCGGTCTGACTATGAGAACCACGAGCCTGAGGTGGTGCAACTGCAGTAGCTGAGGAACTAGAAGGACGAGTTGATCCACCACTGAAATTACGTCGCAACTTTGGGCAGTTGGCCTTTATATGACCAATGTCTCCACAATGGTAGCAACCATGAAACCCGAGCTTGCACTGACCTGAATGTTGCCGCTTACATGTTCCACAAAGACCTTGTTGGTGTGAATGTTGCTCAGCATGACTCTGGCTATGTGAGGATGATGTCCTAAAATTCTGATTCTGGCGAGACTGATTTCCATAACTCTGAGTATGTCTGAAGGAAGGCCCACCACCTGACTGATGACTGAACTGAGCTGGTGCTAATGACTCCTTATTAAAGGAATCCCTTCCACCTCCGCTGGATGTACCATTAAACCTGCCCGTTGTCCGGGCTTTCTTGTTATGTTCTTTTTCTTCTCTCCTTAGTTGCCTATCTTTTTCTAAGTGCTTGGCAAATCCCACAACAGAGGAGAAGGCTTTCATCCTTACTGTTGCAGCTGATGTCGTATCCATAATGTGGTAAGCTAAACCGCCAACAAACCCGCGAATCTTTGCTTTTTCAGTCTTAACCATGTGAGGAGCATGCTTAGCTAACCTTATGAATTCCATGTAGTACTCTTGCACACTTTTATTCCCTTGCTTGAGCTGTTCGAACTCTGTAGCCTTAGCTTCCCTATCCTCTTCTGGGATGAAGTTAGCCATGAAGGCCTCTTCAAATTCTTCCCAAGTAGGCGGACCATCATCTTCATCTCTTTCCTTTTCCCACATCTCAAACCAAGCGCCGGCCACATCTCTAAACAGGTAAGCAGCTAGCTCCACAGCTTCATCATCAAATGCTTTCATCACTCGGGGGGCTTTCTTGACACCCTCCAGCCACAACACCGGATCTTCATCAACTATAGAACCATGGAACACTGGAGGACTCAACTTCAAAAATTCATTCACTCTTGAGGACTCAGAATTGTTCTGTCTATTTGATTGAGGTGGAATCCCATCTCTTCTCTCGTTCTGGTTGGCCATAAAGGCTTTAAACATCTCCATAGCACTGTTGACAGCATTAAACATCTGACCCACCTCGGGAGATATAGTTGCCTGAGCCGGAGCTGTTGTTGGGGGCGGTACTGGATCCTGAGGTACTAGATCATTATGCTCCACCCCTTCTTCATGTTCAACCCTGGGTACTTGAACCCCCTTTGTGGATTTACTCTTCCTTTTCTGAGTTGAAGCCCTTTTAGTTCTGCCTTGAGCCACAATAGTAGCAATAGTTTCTTGAGCAGCTTCCTGAGTGTCGGTGTCAGAGTTGCGAGTACGAGCCATTTCTACGAGTTTTAAAGAAACTAATACATTAGATAGTTTCTTAGAGGTAGGATCTACAGCACGATCAAAAGTATGAAAAAAAAATTGAGACTTTTCCTAAATGTTTGTAGACTCCTATTTATAAGTATAGCGCGCTTCATACCCATAAACAAGACTCTACTAACACGGCTTCATAGACCCCTAGGACTCCATAAGCCTGAGGCTCTGATACCAAGTTTGTCACGACCCATTTTCTGAACAAGCCGAGATCGGCACTCGGTCACTAAACATGACCGAGCGAACCATCTCTGCTTATCAAATCTATTATAGCTCCAAACTTTATATGCAACAAGGCAATACTCTAACCAAATACTTTTGATTAATTCAAATATTTAAATAAATCAACTCCAACACTTTATTCGTAGTAACTACTGAATTACTGCTAAGTTATTATAAAAACAACATCTGAATCTCAACCCAATGACTATGTCTATGAAGCCTCTACTGATAAACTGACGCACTGCTCAGGACATAAGATTTTCTGGACAGTTCTCTAAGTAAACAAAGAAATAACTAAATAAAGATGACTCTAAGGAATACTCCACGAACAAAAGCGGAGCTCACCAATAGCACTGGAAGGGAAGGAAGTCCTAACCAATAGCCTGCTCGCCTGCAAAATCGGTTCCTACGTTGTACCGCAGACCAACGTAAGTTCCCAAAAGAGAACGTCAGTACCATCCATTGTACTCAGTGAGTCACAACAACAGGGGGCGAAACTTTAATAACATATATATTATGAGCAAAGGTTCTAAATACATGTAAAATATAAGGCTTATAAGAATAATTCTAAATAATTGCATTATAGCAGTTTATGATTATTCTAAAAGAAATTCTTTTCTTTTTCTTTCTTATAAAAAAAATATTTCACTTTATACTTTGGGAGTTCCAACTATCCTGACTTAATTCTGTCTCAGTCACCATGTGATCGGCACGGGTTTGATCCCAACCTGATCGAATAGGCCCAATCCACGAGGTGTCACTCGCTTCATGGTTCTCAGCGCTCATATATCATACCTTAGCATGGCTAAGTAAATTCTCAGCAACGAGGCCTTCGGCTCATGTGCTCCCTACTTTGGCACAAGTAGTTTCTGGAAGTCAACGCCTTGGCCAGGACCCTCGGCCTGGACGATGACCCCTTCTCAGAATAAAGGATACTCCCAAAAATCTTTTCTTTCTAAAACTTCTTCTTGTGACTTTTCAAGTCTAAACCTTTCAAACATACTCATTCTGGAATCCCTAAACGTAAGGTATGGCATAAGAATGAAATAAACATTCAAAAGCATTTCTAAAGATTCTTGCTTCTTCATGAAATTTTCTTTTTCAATATGAAAATGGCCTATAAAAATTACACAAAAATATGAAAATTTACAGTCTCCACAACACGCATGCAGCAACGTAACAGCTCTACACCTTCAAATAATGGATCAAAGTACAAGCTTTTGGGAATTTCTAATTTTTGCAATATTTAGTAGTTTCTTGATAGATGTTGCAAGAAGTACTGCCATTCAATTGCATTCATTCATTAGTTCTGCATTACAAGAAAATATGCCAAGGACATGGTATTTATCTATAGGACATGCATGTTCATTGGAGTAACTAAGTATCGTAGAATCTTTTGATGTATACAATTTAAGCACTAAAATAATTCTAAGCTAATAGGTACTCACCCACTCCAATTAAGTAAATATAAACTCTTTTAATCAATTCATCGGACACTTTGTATGCATATTTTTGTGAGTTAATCCACTTTAGTAAGGGGTTATATCAACTCACCTCAAAACTCCTTGAGCCAATACGTAGACCACAGTCCAATTTATACCCGTCAAAATTGATTCTACAACAACAAGTGTATTTTAATTAATTTTAAGGTTTCACACCTAAACATGAAAATTATTGTTGCTATTGAGAAAGAAGGGAATTGACTATTCAATTCTTACCTACTACTACTTTAGGATAATTGAAAATAAGAAATTTTATATATCTGAGTTCAAGAATTAGTGATTTTTAAAGAATCCTATAATTTTCTTGTCTTCGTAAACAAACTTGCTGCCTCTGTTTCTTATTGTTACGTGAATGACAGAAGTTTAAGCCTTCTGTTTTGTGCCTGACTTGTCTAAGGCTTTTTGAGCCCTTTTATTTTCCTTTAATCCAAGGCTTAAGCCTTTACTTCCCTACGTACAGACTACTCTATGGGCCTTAGGCCCAATATTAGTAGTCTTTTTTTTTTTTTTGACTTAACTAGTATTTAACTATACCCACTATTAATAATATAAAATATTAAAATTAATAATATTCCCCTAATTGTATATCCAATTATTTATAAATAGAGAAGTAACTCAAAATCAATCACAAGGGTTTTAATCCGTAATAGGAGTATAATTTAAGATTATAAAAAATTAAATTCCATATTTAGCGGGTCTTGAAACTTTTATAGATTTGAGGAGTGTTACAACTTTTCCTCCTTAAAAACATTCGTCCTCGAATGTTGCTAGAGCCTAATTCTTAAGATAACAATCATTCCTTAGGTCCTTGAACCTCTTAAGTTTTCTTAGCATTACTCACTCCTCCAAGGATTCAAAATTTTGGCTAACTCCCTAAATTTTCAAAAATTCGGCAGAGTTTCCCTTGTAAACTATCCAAAAAAATATCCCTATCGCAAATATCACAACTACACCAACAACAACAAATATATCATAACCGGTCATTCATAGGCACCATACACCGCTCATAAACTAGTTACACACATTCCGGCAAGGAGGTACACTATAACCAACCAAATTCTAAAGCACTAACACTTTACAAAAAGTAAATATCGAGTGCATACATCGACTAAGCACAACGTGAAGAAGACACTTCCAATATACTCTTTGCAACAATTCAATATAGTAGGAAATAATATCCATGACTTTGATCAATGAATTATAAATTTATAAGTTTGAGTTATTGTTAGAAATGAAAGAACGGATAGCAGAGCTAGAGTAGTTTAGTTAAGTTGGGGTTGTATTGGACCGACTAAGCAATGGTTAGGGACACCCCAAAAGAAGGTAAATGAATGGGCTAGGCAAATATGGAGGTTGATTGGACAAACCCAAATTAATAACCTAACTACCTAATGGTTAAGTGCACAAACAACCATTTTTGGGATGCATTTAAAAGATGAGTCGTACTTATTTTGTCCTAAAATTTTGAATCAAAAATCTTAATTTCAGAACGTTTTTGTCCTGAAAATTTAACTAGAATATTGAAATGGGATCAAATAGTCGGTCATATATACTGTTTACTTTTTCTAGCCATCAACATATATTATACGTTGATTATATATATATGCTACACAAATTATGCATATATTATACTTTCATCGGTCACTTTTAGTTTAAGCGGTTGGGTGGGCGGTTAGTTGGGTTAATTCTTCTATTAAAAGGATTCAGAAAGCACCGACTAATTCTTAAATAACGGTCCTTTAGAGTGGCTATCTAATGTCATTTCTACCTTCCTAAGCCGGATTTGGGCTGAGGCCCAGATTGCACTTTCTTTTACTTACTACCCATCTTATTCATGTTTGTCAAGGGGTGTCCTGATAATTCTAATGTTCTCTTTTAATTTATGCTAATAGCATATTACCTTAACTGTCCCAGAAGAATAGTGACGTTCCAAGTGCAATGATCATAAATTTAGAAATCCTTATTTAATTTTTGTTTGAGATAGAGTTTAAATACTTAGAAACTACATATTAAGTATTGTATAAGCTATAAATGTTTAGAATTTAAAGTATTTTCTCAAAAATTAGATATAAATGTTTCTCTCTCCAAATTCCTACTCAAAGATGTTGCAACTTATACAACCTTGTGAAATTTAAGAATATTTAAAATTTATAGTCTGTCCAATGTAACTCAAATAAAGCTATTAAACTTTGTGTTTACACTCAAAAACGGATAACAATTCAATTTATACGCGATTTTAAGGATACGTGATATAACTTGGCACAAATTGAGAAGACAGATTAATATTGAAATTGACGATAAAAGAATAAATGCAAACCGCACGAATTGAGTAACCTTGGCCCCCGAGTTCAGTCACACTTGAACCAAAAGATGTTTCAACTCACATATGAACAGATAACAAGATAATGAAAGCTAGAAAACAGCAGTATATTGCTCTGTATTGCGTAAAAATGATGTGTATTACAAATGATCAGACCCCCCCCCCCCCCCTTTTATATAGTAGGGGTGTCCTACTCTTGGTAAAATTCTATACAGGGTAAAAATCTTATGATTTGCTAATTACTCGGCCTCTCCTTGATATGTGCCGAGATTTCCGCCGTGATCCTCGACCGATCGCGGATATTTCGACTTTCCGTTATTTGGCTCGGTAAGTTTCCTTCAATCTTGCTCGGTTTCGATCTTGCTCGGCTCGATCTTGATCTTGACAGGTCTTTGGGTCACGAATTTAACGATCTAATTTTGCATCATGGTTCGATATAATATGAGGTCGAACTTTAACCTATCATATTCCAATCTCGATTAATCACACAAGGAGGGAGTCTGATTTTGACCGTATACACTTTCACTAAATGAAATGGCACGGTGCAGAGCAAGGATTGTAAGTGCTTGCCAATTGTACATTCATTAACCTAATAATGCTATTTTAGTGGTGGCATAGGAAATGCAGGTCTATAGTACAACTTTAAAAGATTCAACAAAAAGACCGTATGAGATTTGATAGCGAACCTTCCTCGTTCCTGTGTGACTGTCTGTTTTCAGGACAAGTTTGTCGGTATTTTTTGACACACGTATTCTAGTTCCTCTATTGGCTATTTAAATCAAGAACACAGTAAAAGAACATACAGTAATAAAAATTTATCTGTTGATGATGTACGTAAAATTTAGTTGCATGTTTAGTGTTATTCAATCAGTTTAATTAACAAGTAAGGTAACCTCTTTCTAAAATCTATAAACTCATATTTAGTATATAAAATATTGAGATATGAAAATGTCCTTCGGTAAAGCACGTGTATATTTATTTTTTTTTGGACAACTAGGCACTGCTGCATTTTGCCCCCAAAATGAGGGTTGGAGTGACACTATTCATCTCCTTCATTACTTTTTTATTATTTTATTATTTTATTATTTTATTATTTTAATTTATTTTTTTATATATATCTAATTATGTTCATGTAATATCTTTATAATATTAATTTTACGTCTTAACTTTAGCATATAATTTTGATAAATTAATTTGCGTGCATTTATTAGTTTTATGTAAAATTGTAAGTTAATTTTATTATAAGTTATAATTCTATAAAATATATATAATCATCTCAAAAAATGAATGGTTCAAATATAAAATATTAGATATTGCTAAAATTGAAAGGTGCGAATATAAAATATTAGATGTTGTTAAAATTGAAAAGTAAAAATTAAAAATACATTAAATGAAAATTATATGTAATGAATATGTAGAAAAGAAAAAAAAATAGAATTTCTTTAATAGAAATAAGAAAATAAAATTTAAATAAAAGATAATAATGTAATATTGAAGAGAGAGAAGAATATAAAATAGAACATATTTTTTTGGAGTAAAAAATAAAGTAAATTAGAGTAACTTTATTTTATTTTGGATGAGAAAATGGAGGTAAGGGTCGAAGATGGCCTTAGTAATGGCAGATAAGACATAAACTCAAAACTTCTTTCTAGTTACATAGATCATATGAGTATCCGTGGCCGTTTCGTTCCAAAATTTAACCTTTTAGCTGGAGAAGGACATATTTAATTATTTTATAACTGTAATAATATCAAAACTTCAATTCAATAAGAAAATGATAAACTAAAGCAGATAATATTGCAACTTTAGAAAGGTCGAAGTAGCTTAATATCTAAGAATTGCTGGAAAGCGATTTGGTTTTCTCATAGTTTCAGGAAATGAAGTAGAAATTGACAACAAAGAAAGAGGATCATTGTTTGAACAAAAGATATCGAAACTTTTATGATTAAATCAATTAATGAAGATGAAGAGGTAAAACTTAGTCAAACATAATAAACTTCAGATCTAAAAATGAATCAGAGAGCTATCAGTAAGATAAAATAAGGGCGACCAATCTTATTGATATTTTTCATTTCCTCCCTTTTGATACAATGAGGATGAACAATTTACATGGTGTAGTGAGGATGATTAACTTGCATCCTTTCCTTTGCTCTAAGAAAGTTTTAGAAGAGAGAGAGAGAGAGAGAGAGAGAGAGAGAGAGAGAGAGAGAGAGAGAGAGAGAGAGAGAGAGAGAGAGAGAGAGAGAGCCTAAAAAAAACCTTTTGATTGGGTGATTCCCCCTTTTATAGATAGTCCTGGAATCCTTGTCATATTCTTAGGTCGATGCGGCTTCATACCACGATCGTTTTCGTCGCTACCTGAGTATTGTTCTTCAACTTAATATGTACTATAGATACTTGGTTTGGAGCAGGTCGTGACGTCTCTCACGATCCCGCCGCGGGCGGGATCCCAGTTAGGTCGACCGCAGCGGTCAGATTTTGACCAATACAGCTAGTCCCTCCGTTCATCGGGATCGTCTCTTGTTGCACCTGGCGGACGGATTATAAATTTACACATCTGGGAGAAATCTGACTGTCCATGCCTTGAGCGTGGTTTTTAGATCGAGATAAGGGCGCAGCGCTCCTACGGTACTCTTGGACCGTTTCGACCGTTATGGAATCGAAGCGTCATTTAACTCGAAACATCGTTCGTGGTTGCTGCCATTATGACACACGTTCCCAGTGGATTGAACCGTTTCGTGCCCTATCAGCTTCGATTGGCGACCCTTGGGTCTCGCGCTTGGGGGATTTGTGTCTCTTATAAATAGAAGGAAAGCACCATTCAATTGACACACTTTCTTGCCCTTGTTGAAAGAACTTTGTGAATCTTCCTTTCTTCTGATACTTCGGGTTTTTAATTTTCTCCGTTTAGCCAGAAACTTTCGTCTCAGTCTCTCTTTTTTCCTCCATCCCTTTGTCCTGTTAAATTGATACAAATGGCTGGCAATTCTTCCCGTGCTGACAATCCTGCCGGAACTCCAGCACCGGAAAATGATATTCCTGCCCCTGGAGGGGTAGAAATAGTGGAAGATGAGAGGGTTCCGTCGGCAGCTTGAATCTTGCCTCGCCCTGGGAAGCCATGGAACGATTTCCACAGTCCTGTTGGGGAGGAGCCGGAACCTGCTTCCTCTGTTATGACTGAGGAGGGATTGCAGAGTTCAAGGCCAGATGGGGGATCCCCCACCACGTTGAAATGCTGACGGCAGTGGGAGATGACATTATACATTTCGATCGCTCAAGATATTGTGCGTTCTATGCTTATCCCTTTATTGTCGAGTATACGTTTCGTATCCCTCCCCTGGTGGTAGATTTTTGCCATTTCTACGAGGTGTGTCCGGATCAACTTTCGTCGTACTTGTATAAATTGTTCCTTATGCTGCTCAAGTTCGCGGATCTTGCCGGTCGGGAGATTACGTTGAGACACATGCTCAATCTCTTTGCTCCACAACTCATTCGCAGTACGATGATTCATATGCGCCACCGGGGGACAAAGAGTTTGGTGGTGAAGATGGACGACAGAGCCAACCGTCGTTTCTATGAAAACTATTTCTATGTGCGGACCGAGCACCTTGTGGCGGATCATGCAGGGTTCCCCGAGAAATGGAACTTCGCACGTAAGTTTCTATACCTTTAGTCGTAGTGATGGTCGACCGATTTTTTTTGGGCGGTATTTAAATTGTTTTTGTTTTTGCAGGGCCGCAAGGACTTACCCCCCCCCGCCCTCCTATTGGCGATATCCGCGAGTGGGTGAACACCATCCTTCCTCATAAGGCAGGGGTTCGCGCATGGTCGTCCTTCTATGAGAAATATGGACGCAATCCTCTTACCGGTAAGTAATGTCAGTTTTGTTTTTCGTTCAACTATTTGATTTTGTCGCTTATACGGCTTTCATCGATGTCAGGGAGAGTGCGGAGGGCGAGGGCTCCTCCACTTGCATTTCGCCAGCCTACATCGTCCGCTCACCCCGTCTCAGGAGCTACTACCCGACCTTCGTTGAGGGCCACTTCAGTTGAGTCTACGGCCGTAGCCACGCGCACGGAGGCTGCTCCTCGATCTGAGATTCCGACCTCTGTCGCTTACCCAATGGGGGAATCTTCCCGTGCTGAGGACGGGAAGGGGCCATCAAAGAGGCGGCGAGTGGAGTCTGAAACGGCTCCTTAGGCCACGGTACGTTCAGAAGGTGGTCTTCCCTTGATGGAGTCCGAGGCGGGAGACGGAGTTAACCTGTCTGCAGAGATAGAGCCTGTTGCGGCTACCAACCCGTCGGCAGAGACTCCGGCCACTGTAAATGACGATCAAACTACTTTGACAAGGAATCGGAGTCTCGAGGCCGCTGTCGTTAATTTAGGCGGGCCTTCATTATCCGGACCGGGTCGTGCTTCTTCTTCGGCCACAGAGAGGGGAAAAAGCGTTATGATTAATGACTACGAATCTGAGTCTGATCTTGATCCTGATGACGTTAGGATGTTTGAAGAGGGCCTTACCCGTACGGTGGTACATGCGGGAGGCCCGTCCTGTATACTTGAAATCTCGTCGGATATTAACCTCCTGGGGGATACGGAAGACCTGGTTCCGCAGTTCGACCTTTTGTGTTCTGCCGCCGAGAGTGAAGCTCTCTGGGACGTTCGTGACATCGATTTGATGCATGAGGTGGCTGTAATGGGCCTGAGGGTAAGTTTTCTCTTCCCTATGGTGCTCTTTTCATCCTTGTCGACCTTGGCCTTAATCAACTTTTTTTTTGTTTTTCAGACGTACATGGTGGAGATTGAGAGTGCTCATAGGGCCGACACTCGGGCCAAAAAATTTCTGACAATGTTGGAGAAATATCGGCGCTACCGCAACAAGTGCCCTGAGATGCACGAGCGGCTGAGGGCAAATGCAGGTGATAGATCCCTTGGTGAGGAACTGGAGAAGAGGGATCAGGAGTTGATGCAGGCTATTTGTATGAGTATCAAGCTTGAGTAGCAACTCGCGTAAAGGACGAAGAACTTGAGGTGGGCAAGGGAGTTGCCGCAGAGTGTGAGCATCTTCAGGTGAGGTTGCGATCGATGCAGGCTGAGATGGATCAAAATGCCATCAGGGTCGAGGCGATGAGCGCGGAATGGATGGGAAAATTGGTCGAGTTGGAGAGAAAGGTCGTCGGACTGGAGAATATCGATAGCGCCTGGTCTTTGGCTTTGACGAGGGCGGCGGCTCTACAGAACGTTATCCGTGTCCTCCAATCCGAGCTGGAATCAGAAAGGGCAACCACCACGGTAAGGGAAGCGAGACTCGAACAGCGTTTTGGTGAGATCGACCGGGAAGCGTCGACCTTGGAGGATCGGGTTGCTGCTCTTGAGGTCGAATAGGAGCAATTGTTGGCTCAAGTCGAGTCTTCCTCCGCCGCCGTTCCCCGTCATTTGCATGAGCTCTGGGTTTATGTTGAGGCCCAGCAGGACATATATAAGAGTTTGTGGGAGGCGTGAAATGTTTCTGAGGCTGCATATGAAGGAGCACGGGAGAAGGCAAGAGAGGCACGTGTTAACTACGGATATGATCCTGCAACGCCGGAGGCCGACGAGGGTGATGATGATGGAGGACTTCCTGGAGAGGGTGATGAAGAGGACGACGATGATGACGCCGAGTGAAAGAATTGTTGTTTCTGTTGTTTTTTTTATTTGTTGTTTCTTGGATTCCGTCGGTTTTAGCCGTATGTAATCTGCGGGTGTTTGCGCAGTAGCTTTGTATAAAGAGGAATTTTTCATTGATGTATGCCTCCTGTTCTTCTTTTTGCTTTTCGTAATTCTGGCGCAAAGAAGTAGATTTCCGCGTGGTGAATTCCTGATTCTCAGGGAATTCAATATCACACGGATTGAGTAGGATTTTAATGACGGCTTTAGCTGTAGGGATGGTATTTTTGAACTCGTGTCGAAGTATTATCCCGTCGTAGTTCGAGTGGTGTCGAACTTTTTCCTCTAATCCGTCATGAGTCCCAGTCCTCTTTGGTGATGGATCTTGGCCTTAAGGGTGTTATTTCGAACTTTTCGAAATGTTAACCCATTGTTGTTCGATCGAGGTCGAACTCTTCTCTTTGGCGATGGCCCTTGGCCTTAAAGGTGTCATTTCGAACTTGTCGAAATGTTAACCCGTCGTTGTTCGATCGAGGTTGAACCCTTCTTTTTGGCGATGGCCCTTGGCCCTAAAGGTGTTTTTTCGAACATGTCGAAATATTAACCTGTCGTTGTTCGATTGAGGTCGAACTCTTCTTCTTTTTGGCAATGGCCTTTGTCCTTAATGGTGTTATTTAGAACTTGTCAAAATGTTAACCCATCGTTGTTCGATCGAGGTCGAACTCTTCTCTTTTGCGATGGCCCTTGGCCATAAGGGCGTTATTTCAAACTTGTCGAAATGTTAACCCGTCATTGTTTAATCGAGGTCGAACTCTTATCTTTGGCAATGGCCCTTAGCCTTAAAGGTGTCATTTCAAACTTGTCGAAATGTTAACCCATCGTTGTTCGATCGAGGTCGAACTCTTCTCTTTGGCGATGGCCCTTGGACTTAAAAGTGTCATTTCGAACTTGTCAAAATGCTAACCCATCGTTGTTCGATCGAGGTCGAACTCTTCTTCTTTTTGGCGATGGCCCTTGGCCTTAAAGGTGTTATTTCGAACTTGTCGAAATGTTAACCCATCATTGTTCAATCGAGGTCGAACTCTTCTCTTTGGCGATGGCCCTTGGCCTTAAGGGGGCGTTATTTCGAACTTGTCGAAATATTAACCCGCCGTTATTCGATCGAGGTCGAACTCTTCTCTTTAACGATAGCCCTTGGCCTTAAAGGTGTCATTTTGAACTTGTCGAAATGTTAACCCGTCGTTGTTCGATCGAGGTCGAACTCTTCTCTTTGGCGATGGCCCTTGGCCTTAAAGGTGTTATTTCGAACTTGTCGAAATGTTAACCCGTCGTTGTTCGATCGAGGTCGAACTCTTCTCTTTGGCGATGGCCCTTGGCCTTAAGGGCGTTATTTCGAACTTGTCGAAATGTTAAACNGGTCGAACTCCTCTTTTGGCGATGGCCCTTGGCCTTAAGGGTGTTATTTCGAACTTGTCAAAATGTTAACCCATCGTTGTTCGATCGAGTTCGAACT
Organism: Nicotiana attenuata; assembly: GCF_001879085.1. Lineage (NCBI taxonomy): Eukaryota > Viridiplantae > Streptophyta > Magnoliopsida > Solanales > Solanaceae > Nicotiana > Nicotiana attenuata. The sequence continues at coordinate 18,211,794 of NC_031990.1, forward strand.
CTTCTTTTTGGCGATGACCCTTGGCCTTAAGGGTGTTATTTCGAACTTGTCAAAATGTTAACCCGTAATTGTTCGATCGAGGTCGAACTCCTCTTTTGGTGATGGCTCTTGGCCATAAAGGTGTCATTTCGAACTTGTGGAAATGTTAACCTGTCGTTGTTCGATCGAGGTCGAACCCTTCTTTTTGGTGATGGCCCTTGGCCCTAAGGGTGTTATTTCGAACATGTCGAAATGTTGACCCGTCGTTGTTCGATCGAGGTCGAACCCTTCTTTTTGGCGATGGCCCTTGGACCTAAGGGTGTTATTTCGAACTTGTCGAAATGTTAACCCGTCATTGTTCGATCGAGGTCGAACTCTTCTCTTTGGCGATGGCCCTTGGCCCTAAGGGTGTTATTTCGAATTTGTCAAAATGTTAACCCGTCGTTGTTCCAGTCTTTTGGAAATTTTTGGGTGTCCTCTGGGGGAGTCCCAGTTTTTGCTCAACTCGTGTTTCCTGGGTGAGTCCCAGTTTGGTTAATTTGTGTGCATTGGGGAGTGTGATGCCGGAGAGTACTGAACGCTGCTATTCTACTCATGTTTGCTTTATGCGTGTATCGGGGTCTCCCTGTTTAACCCCCCCCCCCCCTGTTGTTCTGTCCGGAGGGCTCGCCGATGGGCGGGGCGATATACTGTCCTTTGAGCTTCGGTGATGCCCCCTTGTCTCATTCAAGGCCTCCCCAAGATAACTTGATTGGGACAAAACCAGGGTGAGGGAAAATGAGTGCGACTGTAGGGGACGTCATTTTCCAGAGGTTGACGTGTATGAGATGGGCGATATTCAGGATATTTTGTGATAGTTCTACTCTCTAGTTGGGATGTTTCTCTGCTCGCTCGCCCATGCGGCGCTTGTGTTCCTATTTAAGCGAACTACAGAAGGTTAACCAAGATGAGATTTTCTTTACCTCGGTCCGATAGGTCGATGAACGAGGGTGGTCTTATTGTGTTGTTCGCTCTCCCTGAAGTGGTTGATGGAATGGTGGTTTGTGGGTTCGGCGGCCGCGTTTTGCCTTCTTTTCTTCCTCTCTTTTTCTTTTAAACATGCCTTGGTTTTGCGTGGGTTGGGTTTGCCTTATCTCGTTCGTGGATCATTCGGTGCGTGGGTCACCCCATAAGATGCGCCCATTCTCTTGCGGGATTCGTCGCTTTCTTTTGCAAGCTTTTCGTGGACACTGGTTGTGACTTCTGCTTTTATGCAGAGTCATGCTTTGGATTAGCGCGTGAGGTTTACTTACCACTTTCTTCGGCGGATGTTTATGTGTTTCGATCAGGAAGAGACTAGGAATTTTGACTAAGAAATCCCCATAGACAGCGCCTTTTAATTTGACCAAAAGATATCGAAACCTTTTTGACCAAATCAATTAATGAAGATGAAGAGGTGAAGCTTAGTCAAACATAATAAACTCCAGATCTAAAAATGATTCAGAGAGCTATCAATAAGATAAAATAAGGGCGATCAATCTTATCGATATTTTTCATTTCCTCCCTTTTGATACAATGGGGATGAATAATTTACATGGTGTAGTGAGGATGATTAACTTGCATCCTTTCCTTTTCTCTAAGAAAGTTTCAGAAGAGAGAGAGAGAGAGAGAGAGAGAGAGAGAGAGAGACTAAAAAAACCCTTTTGATTGGGTGATTCCCCCTTTTATAAAGAAAGAATTACAAGAAAATACACATGACTACACACCATAACAAAAAATGGCCCATGTTTTTAAGTTTTACCGAACCTAACCCATATTGTACATATTTTAAAAGCACTAGCAAAACTTGTGTTCTTACAACTATTAATTCTATACGATGTGGACAAAAGTCAAATTTGTCATTGCCTATGTTTGTGGTTTTTTTTTTGGTAAATTATATTTGTGGTTCTTTCTTCTTTTTTTTTTTTTTTTGGGTTGGCGATTTCCTTCCCCTTATGTTTGTTGTTAGAGGCAGAAAAGAAAGCCATAGAGCCGTGTGGATTCGTTAGAGAGATATCACCAACCCAACTCACTCACCCATATAACAATCTCTTCTAAAAGTTATGGAGTTAAATATGTGTTCTCACAATCATTGTTATCACTCTCTCTTCTTCTCACATCTTCTACATATGCTTTAAAGGGCCGTCCGCCAGCTGCTTCTTACCCTGTGTCACCTGGTTGCAATGTAAGAAAATTGAAGAGTAGAAGTCCACCATTAAAGGCCATTCAAAGCTTTGTTTTTGAAAATAGGATTTTTTGAGTTTGTTAGTTGTTTGGATTGGTGTTGTTCCAATTGATTGAAAATATCAAAAGGAGTTCAAAAATTAAATTTGAAGTGATTTGGAGTAGATTTGAGCAAGATTTGAGTTAAATTTTAGAAAAGACGCAAGGAAGAAGACGAAGTCAGTTTTTTGTATAATTATGTATAATCTTGTATAATAGTGTATATGAGTGTATAAACACATCTTATACACTTCTACACACTTTTATACAAGCGTCTGTAGACGAACTTCTTCCACGATTTTCAGTTGCAATTCTTGTTCAAAACTAGTCCAAATCTCCATTAAATGACTTCAAATTTTATATACAACCTCCTTATACTATTTCTAACAAGTCTAAATAACACTCACTTCAAATTTATCACAAAATCAAATTCGAAATTTAAACCCACATGTTTAAGCTTGTTAAAAATTTAATTTTCACCATCCAAATGGATTTGGTTTGTTGAACTAATATTTGAGCCACAGTTACTAATTCGAAAATTAACTTAAAATCTTGAGCAAACTTTTCTAAAAATTAAATAGTAATTTCTAGAACCTATTGGAGTTGGATGTTGAATCTTAGCCTATTATTTTTGGGCTAGTTGGTTGTAAATTAAAATATGGGCTACAAAATTGAAAAGCTGGGAGCTCTGTTGTTCTTATGTAAAATTCCCTTTTATAAATAATCTTGGAGTCCTTGCCATATTCTTAAGTCGATGCGCCTTCATATCACGACCGTTTTTGTCGCTACCTGAGTATTGTTCTTCAACTTAATATGTACTGTAGATACTTGGTTTGAAGCAGGACGTGACGTCTCTCAGGATCCCGCCGCTTGAGCGAGATCCCAATTAGATCGACCGCATCGATCAGATTTGACCAATACAATCATGACCTATATTTTTATTGTCAATTGTCAAAGAAAACAAATGTATTTTACAAAAAAGAAACGGCGAAACTTAACATAAGGCGAGAGGAAAAACACGTAGTAAATGCCGGCAGTTTTGATTTGTCGGCAATTGCGGTAAAGCCGTCGTTTTCTGCCAAATCGGCAACTTTCTCCACTTAGATCCTATCCTCCATTTAATCAATTTGTAAGATAACCAAGAGCGTGTGAAATTGCGTATTTGCCTCTTCTTTTCTCGTCAACGCGTGGCATCGGTAACTCCTCAGGTCATTTTTATTTGGCACGTTTTGATTTTTTATGCCTCTTAAAAAATAATAAATAAAGCACATAATTTATCATATTACATATATTAATTGATGCATATTTTATTGAATTTAAAAAAATAATTCGAAATAATAATAAATATTATGGGTAAAATAGAAAAAAAATTATTATATTCTCTTAATATACGTAAAGCGTCAAGTAAAAATGAATATTTATTTTTAATATATATACCAAGTAAAACTGATAGGAGGGATTACTATATAGATAGTTGTTGCTGTCGAAAAAGTAGCCTAAAGCTGTTTTTGCTGGACTGAAGAACTTTTTATTTCATTTTCTTTTAAATTAATTGAAGTTAAACAAACATGTGCCAAAAAAAAAAAGGAGTAACTTTGCATTTGTGAACGAGTTATTTTTAACTTTCAAATAGTTGTTTTAACATTAATTCTAAATACATTTTCTTACTTCAACTAATAAATAGTGTACAAGCGTCTTTGACCTTCACTTGTGCTCAATTAAACACGATTCGAGATAAATAAAACAGCGAAATATGAAAATAATAATAATAATTAAAATAAAATTTAATAATATATTTGATTAAAATAATCAAAGTAGGCTAAACAATAAAGTATAGAAAAAAAACTGGATTAACCCTAAGTGAACGTCTCAAGCAACAATCAAAATATTATCTCATTGCCTCTCAAGAACGACAAATTAGAAACACTAGATATAAAGAAAAGGAGAAGAAGATTACCCTCAAGAACCCAAGTCTAGAAAACAGGTAATTCAAAGTCAAACTTGAACTTAGAGGTTCCAAATCTCTCTGAAGAGTTTTCTTTTGTCTAAATATGCTAAGTGGTTAATGAAATAACCCTAGGCGGTTGTAAATATCCAATGGGTAAAATAGGAAAAGTTTCAAAGTTAATTTCTCAAAAAAACTCGCCAGGCCAAACCGTAGCCTCAACCGTTACACCAACTGTAACACACATCTAAACCGTGACGAATTTTAGAAGCGTATTTTCTTCGGCTCTTCATGCTCTCTTGAACTGTAGCCAACGGTTCGTAAAATCGTGTCACACGGTTTGACTTGGATCTTGATTCTTCAATTCTCAAAACTCCAAACATGGTATTCTTTGCATAAATCCTCTAAGTGACTCTCCAAACATCTTCTAGTCAATTGTTAAAGATCATGCAGCTCCTCAGCGTGCATTCCTCGGGTATTCTTGGACTTGGAGCAAGTCAACGGTCTACTAGATAATTCGGGGCCATCTTCAATATTCTTCGCCAGGGGTGTACAAACCGAACCGAAAAACTACACCAAACCGATTTAGAAAGCCGATTAGGTTTGTTATTGATAAAAAAATCCGAATCAAGCCGACATATAAATATATAATTTTTATATATACTTTAAGACTTTTCGTAGAATTTCCTTTAAAAAATGTCTAGAAATATTTGCTATTCTTTTATGGGATTTAATATTTAGTTAAATATTAAGTGCACTATTTTTATTTTTAAATAATAGGTTGTATGATCACTTTCTATCAATTGTTAGTGAAATGCGTCAATCTCTTTGTTCTTCCATATTCATATATCTTTTTTGAATTTGAAGTGGTATTTTGACAATTTAAAATTTAATAGAACATATCGTTTATATAGGTATCATATTGATTTTTATATTTAAATTTTAAATTCAGTTAACCTTGAAAATTTACGTCAACGAAAAATATATGTTAATAGAATATATGTTTGTCAATTTTTTCAATTTTTAGTAAACATATATTTACTTATCAAAATTTAACAAAGTAAAATTAAAATAATATTTATGTAAGAAAAAAAAAATTAAAAAACTAAATCAATTCAAATCGATATAGTTAGTTTGGCTTGATTTTAATAAAAACTAAATCAACCCGGTCCAAATACACCACTTTGCGCCGGCTATCTAGGAACTCATCAACCAGCCTCAAAGCTGCCGGATTAATTGGAACAAGAATTCAAACAATATGATAGTGGTGGCAGCGCAACGTTTGGCTTTTTCGATTTAATCATAACCTTTAAAACGTCGCACGTTGACGAGAAAATATTCTAGATTAAGCCGAAATAATTACGCAAGTAGCAGCTTGTCAAAGTTGGCATGCATCATCAAGACCGCATGATTAGGATTCTATGGTAATTTACTAATTTTTAACAACATTAGTAATTTCATCAAATGTTAATAGATAACTCATAACGGACAAATGTATACTTGAGAGCATACTTCGTAAAAATGTTGCCTCATATGTACCCAACTACAGGGAATTTACTTGAGATATCAACTTAGAGACAAGGGGGAAGGGGATTCGTCTAAAATTATATTAGGTATATAAGGTAATTTTAACTTTATATATAAATATGAGATACTAAATCTCTTTGGCTTTTCTATATGTTTAATTTTTTTATCTTTTAAATTCCTTGGCAAAATTCTTGCTCCGTCACTTTTATAGAGACTATACCATTCTTAACCGGAATAAAAGGTTAGTTCTTCAAAGAATTCGAAGAAAATAGAAGGCAAGAGCAATTAAGAAGAGAGAGGCCTCTGAAAACAAGAAAAAAGAAATCTAGAGAAATAAGAGAGGTAAATTTCACAACTATGATTTTTTTTCATTAAAGTCATCTAACAATATTTTCTAATACAAAAATCACAAAACTTTAATTTACGCACACAAAAGTCTGGAAAACTCAACTTACCGATGAAATATTATTTTAATCCATATCTTTTATTTTCAATCTAATAAATATTTTTTCAATTAAAAGAGGACCGACCCGACCCGACCCGACCCACCCAAAATTCATTTGCATAAATTGAAATATACTAAATAAATATAAGTGAAGCCTTCCCCTAAAATATATGATATCTATCTCCTTATCCCTCTTTTATTTTTCTTTTAAGATTTTCATCCAAATTAATACTAGTGCTTATCATTGTCTCTAGAACGCTCTGGTTCAAAATATCTCTCCTTAACCATACTTATTATTTTATTTTTTTCTCAGAATATATATATATATATATATATATGGTGGCGCTGCCACCTTATATGAAGGGGTGTCAAATGACATCCCTTCGCGGGAAAAATATACTGTGTAGGTAGATAATTTTTTTTATATGTATATATACTATGTATTGACTCCCTTAATTTCGTGATATATTTATTTTTATATATTTTGACACCTCTTAACAAAAGATTTGGCTCCGCTCATATGTGTGTGTGTGTGATAGTGTTTCTTTCTCTGCAGCATGAAAATTTTGAAAGGAAAAATAAAAAATATGGATAAGGAGATAGATATCGAATATTTTGGGAAGAAGGGCTCACATTATTTTAGTATATTTTAATTAATGCATATGAGTTTTTGGTCGGGTCCGGTCGGATTAATATTTATTAAATTAAAAATTAAAAGTTGAAAATATGGAGTAAAAACGTATTGCATCGGTAAGTTGAGTTTTCCATCAATTGTGACTTTTGTGTGATTATGTAAAAGTCTTGTGATTTTTTTGTTAGAAAACATAGTTATATAATTTTGATGAAAAAAAATCATAGTTATATGAGTATTTATGAAATTTATCGGAAATAAGAGTTATAAAAAAGAGACTAGGAGAAGATGATATTATGGTTATGTTCGGTACGAAGAAAAATGTTTATCATGAAAATATTTTTCGGTTTTTGAGCAAACTATTTCACGTTCTTTCAATTGTTTTAGCTATATATTCTTGAATACTATTGACTTTAGTATTAAAATGGATGACTTCTTATAACTTTGCGAGGAACTAAGCTTAGTATCCAACATAACACGATCGAGCTTTGATTGTTTGACCAAAAAATATAGATCTTGATTCAAATAATTAAATTTAAGTAAATAAGGGTTAATTTTAGCTAACAGTAATATCCTTAGATGTGGGTTTTAAGGAGCAATAAATATCGCGTGGATCTGGTTGGACAGTGGCAATAACATATAATAAATATCCTAGAAATCGGGAGCAAGAATGTAGCATTCAATAATAATGAACAGCAATAAATAAAATTTAAGTAAGTAGGAGGAATGATTCACCTAATAAAGGATGGAACAAGTGGATCTTCTTTCTCACAAAGGAAAGTGATAGACAATCCCTTGAATATTCGAATTATTCTTGGATCGGGTGGAAAAGTATAAACGAGAATTTTAGTGAAAAGGTGATGTTTGTATCTTAGCAAATGAGATATGATATTCTTTCTCAAGTCAAAGTGTATGCTTTTACAAATGAGTTTCACATGCCCCTATCATTGTCTCTTTTTCTATTTATATGGGACGCGTTCCTAAGAAACCCTAATAGTACAAGTGCAGAGAATATCCACCAGAATATTCTCTTTAAAAAAATATAGATCTTGGTTCAAATAATTAAATTTAAGTAAATAAGGGTTAATCTTAGCTAACAATAATATCCTTAGATGAGGTTTTTAAAGAAGCAATAAATATCGTGTGGATCTGGTCGGATAGTTGCAACAACATATAATAAATGTTCTAAAAATCAGGAGCAAGAATGTAGCATTCAATAATAATGAAGATCAATAAATGAAATCTAAGTAAATAGGAGGAATGATTCACCTAATAAAGGATGGAATAAGTGGATCTTCTTTCTGACAAAGAATAGTGGTAGACAATCCCTTAAATATTCGAATTATTCTTGGATCGGGTGAAAAAGTATAAATGAGAATCTTAGTGAAAAGGTGATGTTTGTATCTTAGCAAATAAGATCTGATATTCTTTCTCAAATCAAAGTGTGTGCTTTTACAAATGAGTTTCACGTGCCCCTATCATTGTCTTTTTTTCTATTTATATGGGACACGTTCCTAAGAAACCCTAATAGTACAAGTGCAGAGAATATCCACTAGAATATTCTCTTTAATATCCAATCTTGAAAACTCGCCGTTATATCTCTGTCAACGGTACTCGACCTCGACCCTTGTTGACACCTCGACTACGACTCCCGTTGACTCTTCGGCCATAGACTTTGCTGCTTCTTGGGCCATCTCGACAAACGACGACTTGGGAACTCTTCCCTTAATATTATCTTGGCTTAAATATTCTAAAGAAAGATTTTGACCGATACAGTTAGTCCTTCCGCTTATTGAGGTCGGCTTCATGCGGGTTCGATGAGCGAATTTTGTTCGTTGTGGTCAAAACAATCGAGCGAGTTGTGCAGGTCGTGGTGGTTACGGCGAACTGGCAACGTGGCCCTACGTAGGCCACATATTTCATATGCTTCAACTTTCCGGTCGGTTTGTTAGAGTTATGCTGTCCACGAATTAGGATGACATCATGACATCATGCGTCATTATGACGCATATTCCCGATGCGTATCTTCGTTTCGCGTGTGACTGTCGATGTCCCCTTTTTCTCGCGAAATCGGATTTATGATATTTGGGCGGACAACTCATTTCCTTTTTTGGGTTTGCAATTGAAGAGTCGCCACCTAATGATTTAGTGCATTAGGACACTAAGAAGAAGTTTAGTTTAGAAAAAATCAGAGATTGGGTAAGGGCTTGAAATTATCTCAAGGGGAAGGTGTTAGGCACCCCTCAAGATCCACTAGTGTGGTTTCCGGCCATGCTATAATTGTGACTTTAAGTGCAAAACGACAGGTAAACAAGCAAGAATCACAAATACAGGGTAGTTTTCACGTAATGGTTGCAAGCAATTAAAATAAAAGAAGTTAAAGAGGTTGAAGTTTGGGAAGAGAATAGTTTTGAAATTCTGAAAATAAACAAGTAAAGGGGAAGGGATTTGCACATAATTTCTGCGAGCAATTAAGTTAAAGAAGCGAAAGTTTTGGGAAGAAAGCAGTTTTAAAAGTTCTGAAAATAACTAAGTAAAAGGGAAGGGGGTCCTAAGTTTATAAATAATATGGATCACCCCACACAACACCCGGTAACCATTTATACACGTGGTGTTATCGCGTGGTCATCATATCCACATCTACCCTTTCCCACCCCGTTAAGGTATTAAACGCAGAATGGTCTCATTTTCCTATTGCATGCTACTATCCGTCCCAAACCTATCAGCCCCGGAGGCATTTGGGACTACTAGTCCTAAAGGGAAGGTAGATTTGGCTTTTGTGGTTTAAAAGGATAAAATTCTAACGCGACAATCAAAACACGTAGAGCAGATATGGGGAAACACATAACAATTAAAGGCTCAAACAGGCCTCCTAAAGAAACAAAGAGAAACATATAGTTTAGCATGTCTTGCACGTACTAGTTATAGTCTTAATTAAACTTAAAGGAAGCGGGAGGCAGACTGATTTATTACATGTTTTAGATAAGAAACCTGAATCAGACCTGCCTGCTGGTTGGAATTTAACAAAGTCTGATTCTTATTAACTAATTTACCTTATGGCTTGCCTAGGCGAAACCTATAGGCATGATATCTAACAATGCGGGAGTGTACTAGTTTTAAAAGAAGAAGACTTGTTGATTATACAAAGCATAAGCTCTGTAGATATTAAGCCATACTATTTGCTGATTTTTAGACTTAGGCAAAATAGGCGATTCAGATTTTAGTTGATAGCTCCTATAGGCATGCTTTCTAGGTGCTAAATGATTTAAAACGTTTATAGAAATGCAGGAGTCCTATAGGCATGGTGTCTAGAATGTTGTTTGTTATTTAAACCTATAAATACGTTTGCCTAGTGATAGATGCATATGCAGAATTCAGGCAGTCATATAGTCATGTTATCTATGTGGTATGCAGAAATATGGAAACCTACAGACATGGTTTCTATATGTAATGCAGGAAGCTATAGACATGGTTTCTATATGAGAATGTAGAACCTATAACAGGATTTCTATATGAAATGCAGAACCTATAAACATGTTTTCTAGATAATACAAAAGTGTAGAAACTTATAAGCATGGTTTCTATATGAAAATGCAGAACTTATGAACATAGTTTCTATATGAAATATGTAACCTATAAACATGATTTCTACATGAAATATGCAGAACTGAAAACAGGACATGATTGCTGAAACGTATTAAATTCCTATGAATATGATATCTACCCCTTTCATGCATGGTTTACCCTCCCCTTTTCACTAAAAAAAACCCAATAGTTATTACAAGATTACTACAAACCAGAATTAAATAAAAAAAGAAGTAAAATTACATCAGAAAAACTAAAAATTTCCAACCAAGGAGAGCCTGAATCAGTCTTCTGTCTAAGGCATGAAGTAAACCAACTCCAAGGATCGAATTCCAAAAGCCCTTCTCATTTTTGGGTGTGTCAAAGTTCCCAAGAGCCTCATGAACTCCGGGCAGTGCTTACACCCAAATTCATTACAAAATTGAATTATAGTGCAGTGTGGAAGGGCCAGCCCTCAAATGTCCAAGTTAAGAGGGAACTCAAGGTCCCAAGGCAAAGCTCATAGGAGGGGGGGGGGGGGGGGCAGAACTTAGAATCTAAGAGTGAGTGTAAGTGCAGAAAGGAGTTTAGGGGAAAACCAAGACAGGCTGGTGGTCATACCCAGCAATTGGAAGTGCTGGCACACCCCAACCAGCCTGTTAGCCACATTGTTTGGGAGTTAGGATCCTTTAAAGGATCAAGCACAGACATGAACAACAATTTGGATGCTGCCATGCCTGAACCTTCACTCAAACACATAGAGGGGAATATGGGTATGGGGATTCTCAACAGAAAACAGATGCAAAGAGGACAGTATGCATATTTAACACTAAGCATAGACAGCAAAGTAGACAGGATGATAGAAGCTGTGAAATAAACACATTGGGATTGTCACACCTCCTTTTTATTTACTACACCCCGCAAAGGGTGTATAGGAGTTTTTTCACTTAAAGGACAATCGGAACGGGATTTATTATTAAAATTCAGAGTCGCCACTTGGGAGATTTATGGCGTCCCAAGTCACCAGTTCAATCCCGACCCGAGGAAATTATGACTCTGTTAACAGCCTGCGAACCAGAAATCCGAGTAAGGAATTCTGTTAACCCGGGAGAAGGTGTTAGGCATTCCCGGGTTCCGTGGTTCTAGCACGGTCGCTCAACTGTTGTATTTGATTTTATCTGATTTCGAAATATGTTCTAGCTTAAGTGCTTTTATTAGTAAACCGTTTTTACTTTTATTTTTATTTGATTTTTAAACGAATTGCAACGTCGTGAAAATGTGCCTCAAATCACGTCGCACCAGTGCACCCGTGATTGTTAGCACATTTCGACTTCGTTGAGATTTGGATTTGGGTCACATCAATGTGCACCCGAATTTAGGGAAGTAATATTATTAAAGTATGTGCCTAAAGCATCTACGCGTTTGGCTTTGCGAGGGACATGAAATTCTGCTAAATGGCACGCCTCGGATTCTAATCATTTTGATATAAGCAATTAATGAGGGCCCCGCAATTTGTGTGTTCTATTTGGCGAGGCTCATCTCGCTTTATTATTTAAAAGCCAACCTAAAGCAAGCTAGGGTTTCTATTTAATTTGTCCCTAACAAAGTCTAATTAATTATTGTTAGTAAAACATCTTATTAAGACCTTTTAACAATTTTTCTTTCGGGCCTGAACTTGGCCCAACAAAAGAAATCTCAGCCAGCTTGGTGATTGGCCTGCACTTAGGCCTAAACGAGTGAGGAAAACGTCAATTGACACTGGGCCCCAAACGGATCCAGGCCCAGATATGACTTTAAAGGGAACAATCATGTTTTGGGCCTTCAACATGGCCCAGATTATTTTATCTTCAGCCTGTGCAGAACAAGCTCGACATTTCTCCGTGACAATTGTGACTTATTAACTTGATTACCCAGGCAGATTGAACTAATTAACCAATGTATTTGAAATTGAATTAAACCATTAGAGAAAGACTAAACGAAGCAGCATGCTCGATACTGGACCCTGCCTCTGTGCTAATATCAACTCATAATCTGTTTTGGATTTAATTTATGCTAATAGTTTAATTTCTAACTAGACTTGAATCAATTGAAGACTATTAACTTCCTGGACAACTTATTAATCACAGAAGTAGTTCATCAAGTACAGGAGAGGCTTATGACCTACATCGTTTTTACAATCATGCTTCCCTTTTATAGAACGAAATCTAATTAACAGGACATTAACATTTACCTCACTATCACTGAACAATCAATTCAAGCCTGTTAGTCTCACACAGTTCTAATTACACAATCACACCTAAATCGGAATTAAGCTACTATTGAACTATCAATATATAACAGTCCATATCAGTTCGAGACAGTCCATACGAATGGTCCAGTTATACAGTCCAGTTAACAGTCCAGTATTTACACACATACTACAAAATTGATTCAACACTTCAATACACCTATTTAACTATCAATACACCACAGTCCAAACAGCACACTTCAAGATCAAACAGATGAACATTTGTATTCCATTTCAAGCTTAATGTTACAGCAGGGCAGATTCAAATGTGTACCTGGTAATGGCAAATAAGAAAAGGAAAAGATCAGTAGCAGTGACAGTTTGCAACAGCAGCCCAGGAAGAAGTTGAAATCCAGTATTAACTCAATCAACACAGCAAGTTCAGGAATAGGATTGAAACTCCAGCAATGAACCAAAACATTAACAATTTCAAGCACCAATGCAGTCCAAAACCAAATCGACTACCCAGACTCAATTTACAGCAATTCAAATAGACCTTAACGACTCTCTTGGCAGCTACTTCCACATATAGAACAGTATACTCCACAACCAACTTATTTCTGATCTCAATGCTGTGATCAGTATTGTTTTGAAGGAATTTTATGACTTTTAGAAACTCTGTTTTTATGCCTTTTGGAAGGGGTTTAGAGGACTGCCCAAAGACTCCCTTCATCAAGGCCAATGAATGCCTATTTATAGATGAATTTAAGATCCAATTTCAGATTTTCCTTTTACCCCTTAGTCCCTATTCTAATTTCAGTGCTTACCCTTTTTTTTCTGACTTGTTACACAAGTAACTACCTTAAGTTTATTAGAACCTACACTATAGTCTATCCTAGAAGGTTCTATGCCCATTACAATCCCTATTCTATCCTTACCCCCCTTCCAAAATTACCAAATCTGATAAAAGTACCCTTTTCCCATGCCTAAACTAACCCCTTGAACCCTCTTGGAATTACTGAGCTAAACCAGACCATCCTAAACTAAAAACCTTACAATGTTAAACACTGACTTAAGGCATTACTAATGACAACTGATTAAACGGGATTAGCTGACCAGATTAACTCAAACAAGAACAAAGTTACAACCAACAAATCCTAACAGAATTGATCAAGATGACTAATGAATCATAAACTAAAAACAAGCACTTAGCAGGACAGATTCAGAACGAAAAGAAACTAAAACCTAAGGTTTAACTGGACAAGATTAAATTGAGCCAACAAAATTAAGCTAAATCTAAACAAGAACAAGATGAAAATATACACATAGTTAAAGACAGAATCAAACTTACTGATCATTCAACTGACTATGGGACGAACTCCGACTGGCCATTTGTTGTTTGAATCCACCGGGATTCTTGACACGTAACATCCCCAATCGTGTGTTTTCCAAAAGAACACACATGATTAGGGAAATTACGGTCCAAAATCCCCAGGATTTTCTGAGTTAGGGTTCTGCCGGAATTGAGATTTAAAATCTGTAATGTTCCGGGCAAATTCGAAGGTTTCTAGGTATGGCTTAATGACGAGGGAGGGATGATGGACATATGGTACGAATTTGGGCCAGTTTGGGTGAGTTAGGGTTTTCACCGGATTTGTGATCTGAAATTCGAGAGGCTGGGTTGGGATTTGAGGGATGGGATTTGGGGATTTGGGAAGAGGAGGGGATGGGGATTCAATGGTGTAGTTTTGGGTCCGTTTGGCATAACCGGCGACCAGGCCGGAAAATTTTGAACGGATATTCGACGAGATCGGCTATGATTCGAGGGGAACTGAAGGCATGGTTGGACAGGGGAGGGCGAGGGGAGTCAGTGGTGTATTTTTGGTGTTCATCGGAGCATCGCCGCCGGCGGCGACGATTTCCGGCCGGCGGCGGACGGCGGAGGGGCGGTGGGGCTAGGGCGGAGGAGGGTGGATGACGGCGGAGGCAGGCGGGGTTAAGGTTTGTACGAGGAGGATGGGGATTGTCGTTGAGTTTTGTATAAAAGTTATTACAGTTTTATTACATTTTTGAGAGTCAATTGTGGCCACTGGATCTGGGGAGATGGATGGTAGTGATTAACGACGTCAAAACGACGTCGTTTGATCATGAGGCACTTGGACCGGCAGAGCATTTGGGCCTGGACGTGGGAATTTTGTTTGGGCTAACTGATTTTGGCCCAAATTTGGTCTCCAATTAAGACCATTTTTAATTTTTCCTTTTCCCCTTTTTTTGGTATTTTTGTATTATTTTTTCTGATTTTATAAAATGCTAAAACAAAGCGAAGACCTAATTACACTATTTAACTCCTAAAATTACTTGTAACTCTATTTTAAAACAAATGCAATAATTAGTAATGCAATGAACTATTTTCTTGCAATTTTCTTTATATTTTATTCTAAAACTAATTAATACTAAAATTGTGAAATTAAATCCCTAAATGCCAATGCATATTTTTGGTATTTTCATATGGATTAAAATGCACAAATAAAAATGCAACAATTACCAAAGCATGCCACAAAATTCACAAAAATTTATAAAATACTAGAAAACATTGTTTTGTTTGAAATTTTAGGAATTATTGCTTAGGGCAAAAATCACGTGCTCACAGGGATGAGGCTGAAACTTAAATTAGAACATACCATTATCAGGGAAACAAGAAAGTAAAAGCAGGAGTCTTGTAAAGCCAAATTGCAAGCAAATAGTTAGAATATCTCAGAAGAGAGTAGAGTATTGAGTGAAGTGTAAGAGTATTGAAATTGAAAGTAAGTAATGTGTGTTAGAGTATTGAACTCAAAGTGTCTTAAAGTGCTGAAAGGTCGTGCCCTTTATAGTGCAGAAAGCAAGGAAGAAAAAGGTAAGAAAATAGTTTTGAAATCAATTACATAAGGTCTCCCTTTAATTAAGGGATTCTGATTTCAAACGGACAGAATAAATAAGGAAAGAATTTGATCAAAATCTTTTCCAAAGTAGTACAAGAAGGGTAAATACATAGAGGTTTATTTAAGGAAAAGGTTTGACAGCACACGGTTTGTGCAAAATAAGGAAAGGCAATCAATCAACATCCGGTAAAATCAGCAATTAAAGATTTCATGTGAATGAACCAAGTCAGGAAGATGGAAAAAATCTTGACTTAAGGAAAATCAGTACTAATTAATCAAGCCTAAAGAAAAGGATTATGAATCAAACATAAGTTGGAAGACCCTTTTGAAAGAAAAATTCCTCATATATAAAGCATACAGACATGTCAAACAAGAAAGAACTGTCATGCTAATTAGAAAGAATCTAGTATAGAAAAGTTCAGAGTCACAAACAAAGAGGCTCGAATTCAGTACATAGACTCAGACTTGGTTTGAGAGAATCCAGGGTTCCATAATAGAACCCTAGTCCACACACAAGATCAAACTCGCCAAAAACCCCAAATCCTAGGGTTTTCAAATCGAATCAGATGCAGAGACGAGAAGACAAATAACTGAAATAGGCTCAGAGGTCCCTTCCAGAGACTCATGAGAAAACAAACAGGTAAAATAACAGGTTCGAAACAAAGACAGTGAAAAAGCTGATTTGAAGCATAAAGAACATGTTTTAAGAAAAGCTTGGAACTTAAACAAGTTCAGAAGACAAAGAGGTAGTATAAACTTAATGAAACAGTAGATGAAACATGTTTAGAAAGAACTCAAACAAAGTCCAGAAGATGGCAAATAAAGAACTAAGAGCTTAGTAGAAAATACAGTAAAGGAACACAGGGGTAAACGAACACATAAGATAAACGTGTGAAAGCATGATATAGAAACCAGTAGAAGAAAGAACGGAGCACAATAGAAGAATATGCATAATAAGGCAAACATAAGAACACAGGAGAAGGACATGCGAGGTAGAAAAGAGAACATAAAAACATAGCATAGACAGATTCACACAAAGAAAAGAAGAAGAGGAGTCAGAACACATTTTAAAACTTTTTCAGAAACCCTAACTCGAAGAGAAACAAACTTTGAAAGAAAAGATTGGGGAAAACATTTTAGAACTCCAGTAGAACACAGATATAGCATAGATCTAAGAAAACAACCAGAGAACCTCGAATAGCTTAGGGTTTCAGAGAAATCCTAGAATGAGAAAGGCTTGGAAGAAAGTCCGATCTTGAGTCGGATGAGTCAGAACCAGGCTCGAAACGCTTTGGGTACGCTGGAGTAAAGCCGGAGAGGCCATGGAACCTTGAATCGGAGACGATCTGAACGGAAACCATCGACGTCAGACCTCGAAACTTAGAGCACCAAGCGTTTAAGGGTGGAGGGGGTGAGTATAGGCCATCCATGGCCTGAGAAGCCATGGATTCCAGTAAGATGGCGGTTGAAAGTGGTAGAAGAGGATTAGGGTTTCAAGAACATTCGAGAGAGTTTGAGAGACGAAGGCGTTACAGGGCGGCGTCTCTGAGTGAAAATGAGTAGCGTTATGGGGTTTGGTGGAATTAAAAAGGTAATGGCTAATCGTGGTCGTTGATCAAAATGATCAACGGCCTGGATTAAAAGATTGACCGGGCAGGTCGTGTTGACGGGTTGGGGGTCGAGTTATTTTAGGGTTTGGGCTGGTCCGCTTCGAGACTGAGATTGGGTCAATTAGGGGATTAATTTGGATATAATTGAAATGCAAATGAGGCTAGTTTTTAAATAGCCAGTTTTTCCTTTTATTTTATAAAAATAGTAAAAATGATTTTGAAAGCAAATTAATCGTACAGGATCAGCTAATAATATATAAATTAATTTAAAAATATTGGAACCAATTTCATAATTATAAAATGTTATTAATTTTCAGAATAGGCTAAAATTGTAATTATATGCAATTTGACTTTTAAAATACTAAATAAATTGTAACAAATGTATAATTAAATTAGCTATATTTTGGCGTAAATGTGAGAGTAAAATAAATTATTCACCGAAAATGCTCAATTTTGGGAATAATTATTGATTTTGGTACTGCTAAAATGGACAATAACTTGATTTAAAAATTTTTAAAAATTGGGAAAAAATACTAAAACACTTAGGTATACTTATATATGCATGTATATAGTATTTTGAAAGTATTTTGCATATAAAAAATATACAGGGAAAAATTGGGTATCAACAGTGACCCCTGATTGAACCTGCCGATGCGGTTCCGGTACCAGGTAATGATGAACTGATTTTGGTTCTGGAGCCAAGATCCTTATAAATAGGGATGTTAGGGTATGATTTTGAAGTTTCAAGTTTTCTATTTCGAAACCCTACATTATTCTCTTGCTCTAAACCTCTTCTTTCTATTCCAGTGACTCGCATTCTTTCTCTATTCTTCATCGCTCGATACTTCTCTTTCTTTCATCAAAACATGTCTAATATGCCTTCTGACTCTAGTGAGGGGAGTGATGCGATCCCTTTGGCGATGGTGTTTCCCCCTCACGAGGAGAATGTTCCTGTCGCCGTTCATGATGGAAGTTTTCTGTTGGTGGATGAGATAATTCCTCGCAACCCTGATATTAGGTCTGATTTCCCCAAATTACCCGATGCTGACACTGGAGCCTTTCAGTCAGTGATGACTGAGAAGGAATTAGGAGAACTTAAGGCTAAGTCCGGCCTCCCCAATCACGTCGAATTGATCCCCGCCGAATGGGATATAGTGCATGTCCACCGTCCTGGGTACTGCGCCTTCTACGCCTATCCCATCCAAGTCGGCTACACTCTCTCTCTTCTTCCGTCGGCGGAGGAATTTTATCGTTATTACAGTGTTTGCGCAGCTCGGCTTGCATCCTACGTTTATAAGCTTATAAGGATGCTTACCAAATTTGCCGAGCTAGCTGAAGTCGAACTGTCTCTTCGGCATTTAATACATCTGTTCGCTCCCAGCTTTTACAGGGGGACGATGCTGAACCTTCGCCACCCAGGAGGAAAGTGCCTAGTAGTGAAAATGGACGACAAAGCTAACCGCCAATTCTGGTTCAACTTCTTCTTTGTCAGAGCCAAGGACTTGGTGTCCAACGTCGACAGTTTTCCTGAGGCTTGGAATTATATAAGTACCTAATTTCCTTGTATGTAGGTATTTGATTTTTTTTCCTCGTGCTTGGTCGTGGGCTTTGACCTCTTGTCCTTTTCTCATGCAGCCAAGACCTCACCTCTTCCTTTGGTAGAGGACATTTCTAACTGGGTTGGTCAGCTCCTCCCTCACATCGTAGGGATTCGTGAGTTGTCAGGTTTCTTTAAGAGGGTTGGGCCTGCTCTCCCTTCGACTGGTAAGTTCCTTTTGCATTGGAGCCTTAGTTCTTTTTCTTTTTTCTTACCTCTGTTGATCTTCCCCTTTCCCTGTGTTTTTCTTAGCCTCGGCTAGGGGATTTTCGAAGTGGTCGAAAGCTCCCGTGCCCTCGTTCCGAAAAAGGAAAGCTATTGCGTACTCGCTCCCGCCCCTTCCTCGAATGCGACTACTTCTGTTCGTGCCCCAGTCCCTTCTTCGACGGCAACTGCTTCTGTTCGTGCCCCGGTCTATCCAGTGGTTGTCCTTTCTTCGGCTGCGAAGACTTCAGCCGTGGAAACCTCAGATTCTCCGTTATACCGTCTTATCGATAAGGACGAGGAGCCTTTGCATGGTGATGGGGATTTGATGCCTCGTAAGAGGAGGGCCGTAGATGTCATGCGGAGAGATCGGAGGCCACCGTTGTGGGAGACTGCGGCTTTGTCCTTTGAGAGACGGCCATAGTGCATATCAGGGAGAGCCCTGAGGCTAGTCCCGAAACCATTTGTTTGGAGGATACAGATGTACGACCCGAGGGGGATGTGGTCGAAGGCGTGGAGAGCGATGGCCCTGTACTTCCAAGATGCGAAGACGCCTCATCTTCCGGCGTTGCGACGAACGTACCTCCTTCGACTGATGATAGAAGTAAGGTTATTACTGAAGAGGATATTGGATCTTATTCCGACATGGATGCAGATGAGCCGAGGATGATCGATGAGGGGCTTACTCAGCTTGAAGTGAGGTTGGAGAGGGAGGACTATTACGATCCCGATGGAACGTAATATTCTTATGAATACCGAGCAGATTATCCCTTATCTTGTCCCTCTCAGTTCTGTAGTTGAGGGTACGACCCTCAAGGATATGAATGACAGCGACCTGTCGAACAACATTGTTGTCCTCGCCCTTCGGGTAAATACATTCGCTATTAGTTGTTTTTCCTTTGGTTTTGTTTCTTCACAGTCTCTAATTCTTTTGTTCGTTTTGTAGACTATCCTCTTAGAAATTGAGAGTGCTCGTAGGGAGCAGAGGCATAAAGGCATTTACGTGAAGTGAAAGGACAAGTACTTTAGAGTTCTTGAGAAGTACCGGGAGCTTCGGCGTGAGCTTTTTTAGGGCGACAATCTGTGCCGACTGAGGAGGAAATAAAAACCCGGGACGTGGAGCTGGTGAAGATGGTGGGGAAGTGCAGCGTCCTGGAGGGGACGTTGAGGAGCAAAGAGGAAGAGCTTGAGGTCAGCAAGGGGGTCGAAGCCCAGTGCAGCGATCTTCAAGCTCAGGTGGTTTTGGTGCGTGCCCAGTTTGAGGATTGTCAATTCAGGGTAGAGGCTCTAAGTGGCGAGGTCGCCGAGAAGGCAGAGGATCTATTGTGAACAGTTTTTAAGTATATGAAATGTCAGAGTTGTTCCTTGCATCTTCTTCTCTTCCTGCGGTTTATTTTCTATACTTTTGTATATTTTTTTCTTTGTTGGGGTGTGGTCGAGGGCCGATAGGTGTTTGTTCGAGCGAGGTCGAACATAACCTTTTGTTAGATCGCGGCCGAGGGCCGAGAGGTGTTTGTTCGAGCGTGGTCGAACATAACCTTTCATTAAATTACGGGCGAGGGCCGGTAGATGTTTGTTCGAGCGGGAGCGAACATAACCTTTCATTAAATTACGGTCGAGGGGGGTAGGTGTTTGTTCGAGCGGGGTCGAACATAACCTTAACACGAAAAAGGTGTGCCGATAAGCGTAAGTTTCTTATTGCTTTAACATTTACATACTTGTAGAAAATTATAGATTTTGGGTGTTGACTGACGTTCCAGTTCCAGTCCCAGTTTATCTAGTCCCTTCATTGGTCGATCTGGAAAGTATTGAGAGGTCGAGCAATAAAATAGTAACCACAGCCCTACCTTCACGTACTCTGACTCGAAGCGTTCCCTTTGCCGCCTCGGTAGTGACCAAACCCCATCAGGAGAATCTAAATTGTGACTGGCTTGAACACTTCCTATTGGTTGCTCCAAAAGCAGGTAAAAATTGTTGATGTTGTTATGAAACAATAAAAGCAGAAGAACAATATTGCAGAGAAAGAGAGAGAGGGAATTCTTATTGAATTTTGGGATGAATTACAATGGAATAGAACCCTCTATTTATAGGGAGATGGTGACTTAGCCACCAAGTAATAAACCCTAGAATCTCTCTAAATATAGACATTCACCATAAATAGAACTCTATTTATAACACTCCCCCTTGAATGTCTATTCAACAGATAATGTGCCTCGTTAAAACCTTAACTAAAAGAAAACCCAATGAGAAAAAAATTCTAGAAAAGGAAAAAGAGTACTCATATCTAATAATACGCCCTTTGGTTGCCTCGTTAAAAACCTTGCAAGGAAAACCCAGTGGGACAAAACCTTGTAAGGGAAAAAGAGTGCAACACGCATTAACTCCCCCTGATGAGAGCATCAATTCACATCCTTGAGCCTTCGCATCCCGATCTTGTACACTAGCTTCTTGAAGATTGACGTTGGTAGAGATTTTGTGAACAAATCAGCGATATTATCACTTGAACGAATCTGTTGCACATTGATATCACCATTCTTTTGAAGATCATGTGTGAAGAATAACTTTGGTGAAATGTGCTTTGTCCTATCTCCTTTTATGAATCCTCCCTTTAATTGAGCTATGCATGCTGCATTGTCTTCATACAAAATCGTGGGTAGTTTGTCACATTTCAAACCACATTTGTCTCGTATAAGATGTATTATAGACCTCAACCACACACACTCTCGACTTGCTTCATGAATAGCAATTATCTCAGCATGATTAGATAAAGTATCCACAATTGATTGCTTAGTCGATCGCCAAGATATGGCAGTGCCTCCACAGGTAAACACATAACCTGTTTGAGATCGAGCCTTGTGTGGATCGGATAGATACCCAGCATCGGCATAACCAACAAGATCAGGACTGCAATTATTGCCATAAAATAAGCCCATATCGGTAGTCCCTTTTAGATACCGTAATATGTGTTTGATTCCATTCCAATGTCTCCTTGTGGGAGCAGAGCTATATCTTGCTAAGACATTAACTGAAAAAGTTATGTCAGGCCTTGTAGTATTGGCAAGATACATTAGTGCACCAATTGCACTAAGATATGGTACTTCAGGACCAAGTAGCTCTTCATTCTCTTCTTGAGGTCGGAATGGATCCTTATTCACATCAAGTGATCGAACAACATCGGAGTACTTAATGGATGTGCTCCATCCATGTAAAACCGTTTCAATACCTTTTCTATGTAGGCAGATTGATGAACAAAAATTCCGTTTGCCAAATGTTCAATTTGCAAACCAAGACATAATTTTGTCTTTCCGAGATCTTTCATCTCGAATTCCTTCTTTAAATAATCAATTGCCTTTTGAAGTTCTATAGGAGTTCCAATAAGGTTTATGTCATCAACATATACGGCAAGTACAACAAATTTCGATGTTGTTTTTTTTATAAAAACACATGGGCAAATGGCATCATTTATATTGCCTTCCTTTAATAAATACTCACTAAGACGATTATACCACATTCGTCCTGATTGCTTTAGACCATACAAAGATCTTTGCAATTTGATTGAAAATATTTTCCGAGACTTTGAATTATGTGCGTTTGGCATTTTAAATCCATCGGGAATTTTCATGTATATCTCATTATCAAGTGAGCCATAAAGGTAGGCGGTAACCACATCCATTAAGTGCATGTCAAGCTTTTCATCGACAGCAAAACTAATGAGATAACGGAAAGTTATAGCATCCATAACGGGTGAATATGTCTCTTCATAATCGACACCAGGACTTTGTGAAAATCCTTGTGCAACAAGGCGTGCCTTATATCTTTGTACCTCGTTTTTCTCATTTCTCTTGCGTACAAAGACCCATTTATAGCCAACAGGCTTAACACCATTAGGTGTTTGGACTACAGGCCCAAAAACTTCACGTTTTGCAAGTGAATTCAACTCTGATTGGATTTCTTCTTGCCATTTTGGCCAATCAAGTCTTTGTCGACATTCTCCAACAGATTGAGGTTCAAGATCCTCACTTTCTTGCATAATGCTAGATGCAACATTATATGCAAAGACATAATCCACCACTATATCCACTCGATTCAAATTTGTCTCAATATCGATTGGATTTGTTAATAATTCCTTTTTTTCTTGAGCCTCGGGCTCAGTGGATTCCTCATGAATGAGAATTTATTAAATCATGGATTTCTTCATGAGATTCTTTCGTAGTGTCATTTTGATAATTTGTTTTCCTTTTTCTAGGATTTCAATCTTTAGAACCTAATGGTCTGCCACGTTTTAGGCGTGCTTTTGACTCATTAGCTATGACACTAGAAGATTGTCCAATAGGGACATCAATATGAATTGGAACATTCTCTGCAGGGATATGTGATTTTGTTATCCTTTTCAAATCCGTAAATGCGTCTGGCATTTGATTTGCTATTCTCTGCAAATGGATAATCTTTTTCACAAATAGAGGCACGTGGATCAAGATGAGATAATGATAGATTTTTCCACAAAATTTCCCGTTTGGTTTCACCAACTTCTCCCCCTAATTTTGGGAAAAGTGTCTCATCGAATCGATAGTCTGCAAATCGTGCAGTAAACAAATCCCCCATCAATGTTTCGAGGTAGTGAATAATGGAGGGCGATTCAAACCCAGCATATATTCCTAACCTTCTTTGCGGACCCATTTTGGTGTGATATGGTGGTGCTACAGGCACATATAGCGCATCCAAAAATTCTTAAATGGGATATATTAGGTTCATGACCCAAAACTATTTCCAAGGGGAATATTTATGATAATTTGTTGGTCTAAGACGAACTAGCATTGTTGCATGCAAAATGGCGTGACCCCAAACAGAAGTGGGTAACCTCGTTTTCATGAGTAACGGTCTTGCTATCAATTGCAGACGTTTAATTAAAGACTCTGCAAGGCCATTTTGAGTGTGAACATGAGCTACATGATGTTCCACTTTTATCCCAATTGATAAGCAATAATCATTAAATTTTTGGGATGAAAACTCAGCAGCATTATCAAGTCTAATAGACTTAATTGGATTATCGGGGAATTGCGCCCGTAATCAAATTATTTGTGCCATTAATTTTGCAAACGCGAGGTTGCGTGATGACAATAGGCACACATGAGACCATCTAGAAGATGCATCTATTAAGAGCATGAAATATCTAAACGACCCACTAGGTGGGTG
The DNA here is from genome assembly GCF_001879085.1 of Nicotiana attenuata. NCBI lineage: Eukaryota > Viridiplantae > Streptophyta > Magnoliopsida > Solanales > Solanaceae > Nicotiana > Nicotiana attenuata. Next base: position 18,235,878 of record NC_031990.1, read on the forward strand.
AATAGGTCCACAATTGTCCCCTTGTATACGTTCCAAAAACGCAGGGGACTCAATTCCAACCTTTGTTGGTGATGGTCTAATAATTAACTTGCCTTGATAACAAGAAGTGCAAGAAAATTCATTATTTAAAAGAATCTTTAAATTCTTTAATGGATGCCCATTTGAGTTTTCTATAATCCGTCTCATCATAATTGATCCAGGATGTCCCAATCGATCATGCCAAAGTACAAAAGTATTGGAATCAGTAACCTTTTGGTTTACAATAGAATGTGCCTCAATTGCACTAATTCTTGTCCAATACAGGCCACAAGATAAAGATGGGAACTTCTCAATAGCCCTTTTCTGGCCAGAGACATTTTTGGTAATAATGAGATATTCAAGATTATTCTCATCTATTGTCTCAATATGATATCCATTTCGGCGGATATCTTTAAAACTCAACAAGTTCCTCTTGGACTTGGAGGAGAACATTGCATTCTCTATGATAAGTATTGTTACCTTAGGCAGAGTTATAGTAGCTCTTCCAGAGCCTTCAATTAATTTACTACTACCAGAAATTGTAGTAACATCTGCCTTACACATACTTAAATGAGAGAAATATTTCTTCTCTTTGAATATTATATGTGTCGTACATGAATCAACTAAACAAATATTTTTACAATTGAACTTTGATCCAAGTTTTCTTTGTGAGATATCCATATTTGCTTCCCATTATTTGACATACAAAAGAAATATATGAATAAATATTAGTATTTTTAGAGGAAAAAATAGGAGAATAACAGAGTTAAATCAATAATTTAATAATGACCTTGTAATGCAATTTCGAGCAAACTGAACAGTGTAAAAGTTATTAAAATAATGACCGTACAACGTTTTCTTGTCGTCATTAGACAGATCATTTAAATCAAATACCTTTAATGCACATTAGTCATAAGTACATATCTGTTTTATCCATATATATGTCATAAGTTGGAAATCTTTTTTTTTTTTATTAACTGACACATCTATATTTTGTGAGCAACAACATTTATATGATTAAATTGCAACTCTATTTAAACATGAAGGAACCAGGCACTAACTAACATTATTTGCAGGTGCCGAGGTTTTGTCAAACACGGTAAAAATGGTGCTTGCCTACAGCATGCTGGTTTAATGCATCACCTTTTGTTTGTATTAGCTTCTTTCAGTATGTAAATATAAAATGTGAACAATACAACTATAAATTTACAACTTTTGTTCCGTGCATATATAAATAATAGGCAACAGTTATTCGACTCTCAATCACGGAAGTTAATCTATTCAACTAATATACAAGATGAAATACATGTATTATTTTGCTGTTTATATCCAATTATACTCTCACAACGCTTCTGTTTGCTTCTTGGGATTTGACAACGAACCAGCACTACTTAATAAAGCAAATAATATTAATTGATATAAATGACTACTACTCATGTAAACTATGATAATTACATGATGTTTATTCACTAACTAATACGAATAAGCAAAATAAAATAAAATTAAACTACTCAATCTTCTTTAACCACGGATCCATCACCGATCAAGTGGTCTATTTTACCATCAGGGCGCTCAAAGAAGTCTGCCACATCTAAGTGGGTGATGTCAAATTCATTGTCATAGACAAAGTTAGCTTCAGGGCCTTTATTCTTTTGAGATGCTTGATAAAGCTCAACCAAATGTCTTGGTACACGACAAATATTTGCCCAATGTCCTTTTCAACCGCAACGATAGCATTCAGTTTCTGAACCATTTGCTTTTGGCTTCTCATCTTTCCCTTTTCACTTTTGGTGGTTATTTCTCTTTGGGGGATGATTAACACTAGGAAAATTTCTTCCTTGTCTACAACCACGGCCACGGCTACGACCATGACCACGACCATGACTACGAATAGAGTCACGGCCTTTTCCACGCTTAGCATAATGGGAATACACCTCATCCACTTCAGGCAATGGTGTAGACCCAGTGGGTCGATTTTTGTGATTTCTCATGAGCAAGTCATTGTTTCGCTCAGCCACAAGGAGAAGAGAAATCAGCTCAGAGTACTTCTTGAAACCTTTCTCTCTGTACTGCTGTTGCAAGACCATATTGGAGGCATGAAACGTTGTGAACGTTTTTTCAAGCATATCATAATCCGTGATAGTATCTCCACAGAGTTTCAATTTAGAAGTAATTCTGAACATCGCAGAATTATATTCAGAAACAGACTTAAAGTCTTGGAGCCTCAGATGAGCCCAATCATATCGTGCTTGTGGAAGAGTGACCAACTTTAAGTTGTCATATCTTTCTTTTAAGCCATTCCACAAAATAAGTGGATCTTTGACAGTGAGATATTCAATTTTCAACCCTTCATCAAGGTGATGGCGCAAGAAAATCAAGGCCTTAGCACAGTCTTGGGTGGATGCATTATTTCTGTCTTTAATGGCGTCTCCAAGACCCATTGCATCTAAATGGATTTCAGCATCCATGTGACGACCCAAAGGGTCATCACTTGTTATAATCAAATTCTATGCTTCCGAGGCCTTGAAAACCTCACATAGAGTCGCCTCGATTTGCGTGCATAGTCCGAGTGCGTAGCCGGAAAGCTTAAATATGAAATTCTGTGAAAAATGCCAAGTTTTGATGTTAAAATGAATAAATTTGACCTTGGTCAACGTTTTGGGTAAACGGGCCCGACCCGTAATTTGACGGTCCCAGAGGGTCCGTAGGAAAATATGGGACTTCGCCGTATGCCCGGAATCGAATTCCGAGGTCCCAAGCCTGAGAAATGAATTTTTGAAAGAAATTGTTTTCTGAAATTTGTTTAANTGCTGGAGAGTAGTTCAGCGAGAGTTGGGCATACGGGTTGAGTTGAGCACAGCATTTCATCCCCAGACGGACAGTCAGTCCGAACGGACTATTCAAATTTTGGAGGATATGCTCCGAGCTTGTGTTATTGACTTTGGGGGCTCGTGGGATCAGTTTTTACCTTTAGCAGAGTTTGCCTACAACAACAGCTACCAGTCGAGCATCCAGATGGCTCCTTATGAGGCTTTATATGGTAGGCGGTGTCGGTCTCCGGTTGGATGGTTTGAGCCGGGAGAGGCTCGGTTGTTAGGTACGGATCTGGTTCAGGAGGCCTTGGACAAGGTCAGGATCATTCAGGATAGGCTTCGTTCAGCTCAGTCCAGGCAAAAGAGCTATGCAGACCGCAAGGTTCGAGATGTGGCTTTTATGGTTGGTGAGCGGGTATTGCTCCGAGTGTCGCCTATGAAGGGCGTGATGAGATTTGGGAAGAAGGGCAAGCTTAGCCCTAGGTTCATTGGTCCGTTTGAGATTCTTGATCGAGTGGGAGAGGTGGCTTGTACACTTGCTTTGCCGCTGAGCTCATCAGTCGTGCATCCAGTGTTTCATGTGTCCATGTTTCGGAGGTATCACGGCGACCCAGCCCACGTGTTAGATTTCAGCACTGTCCAGTTGGACAAGGACTTGTCTTATGAGGAGGAGCCGCTAGCTATTCTAGACCGGCAGATTCGTTAGTTGAGGTCGAAGAGTTTCCCTTCTGTTCGTGTCCAGTGGGGAGGTCAGCCTCCTGAGGCATCAACCTGGGAGTTCGAGTTCGATATGCGGAGCCGTTATCCTCATCTTTTCCCCGACTCAGGTACTTCCTTTTTCTGTCCTTCGAGGACGAACGGTTGTTTTAGAGGTGGAGAATGTGACGACCCAAAGGGTCATCACTTGTTATAATCAAATTCTATGCTTCTGAGGCCTTGAAAACCTCATTTAGAGTTGCCTCAATTTGCATGCACAGTCCGGGCACGTAGCCGGAAAGCTTAAATATGAAATTATGTGAAAAATGCCAAGTTTTGATGTTAAAATGAATAAATTTGACCATGGTCAACATTTTTGGTAAACAGACCCGGACCCGTGATTTGACAGTCCCGAAGGGTCCGTAGGAAAATATGGGACTTGGTCGTATGCCCGGAATCGAATTCCCAGGTCCCAAGCCCGAGAAATGAATTTTTGAAAGAAATTGTTTTCTGAAATTTGTTTAAGGAAATTGGAAATGAAATTTGATTAAAACATGTTAGTGTCGGGCCCATATTTTGGTTCCGGCGCCCGGTACAAGTCTTATATATGATTTAAGATGTTCCTGTGAGATTTGGTGAAAAACGGACGTCGTTTGACGTGATTCGGACCTAAATTGGAAAATTTGATATTTTATGAAGTTTGAAAGAATTCATGGATTTTGAGGTTTAATTCGATGTTTATGATGTTATTTTGGCGATTTGATCGCACGAATAAGTTCGTAGGATATTTTTGAGGTTGTGTGCGTACTTGGGTTGGAGTTCCGAGGGCTCGGGTGAGTTTCGAGTGGGTTCCGGGATGCCTTAGGCCTAGAAAATCAGATGTTGCAGGTTTAGGAGTTGCAGGTCTCTGAACCCTCTGATGCGGTCCGCGAGAAATCGCGTGCGACCGCGGAGGGGCCAGCGCGACCGTGGTCGCCTTTGTGCGGGGCGCGGTGGAGGCTGTGCGGCCGCAGTCGGCATTGTGTGGTTCGCACAGGGTGCTAAACTGCAGGTCTTCAGGTAAGCCTGTGCGGCCGCGGTCCATTTAATGCTGTCCGCACAAGGGGTCTCAGAGGGGTATAAATAAACGGGATTTTCAGTCATTTTTCACTTTTCAAAACCCTAAAAACATAATAGGCGATTTTTCAAACAACCTTTCTTCTCCAAAACGTAGGTAAGTGATTTTTAACTCATTTTCTTCACTCCTTAACATCTTTTAACATGGTTTCAACTTAAAATCAAAGATTTTTCATGGGGAAATTGGGTGTTTTGGGTAGTCCTACATTTTTCAAAAATTGGGGATTTGGACCTCAATTTGAGGTCTGATTTCAAAACAAATTATATATTTGAGTTCGTGGGGGAATGGGTAATCCGGTTTTGGTTCGAACCTCGGGTTTTGACCACGTGGGCCCGAGGGTGATTTTTGGCTTTTTGGGTAAAACTTTGAAAAACTCATTTTCATGCATTGGGGTTGATTCATTTAGTATTTATTAACGTAATTAAGCAATTTGTGATTAGATACGAGCAAATTGGCGGTGGAATCAAGGGATAAAGCTATAGTTGAGGTTTGAGTTGTGTTCAAGGCATCGAGGTAAGTGTTTGTTCTAACCTTAGCTAGAGAGATTAGGAGTTACGTCCTATTTGCTATTTGTTTCTTGTTGAGTACGATGTATAGGCATGGTGATGAGTATCTATACGTCGGTGTCGAGCATGACCATGAGTATTATATTGTGATTTCCATGATTTCGTTGTATTATTCATGCTTTGGTGAAAATTTCTATTTGTTGTATAAAGTTGTGAAAAGAATTGTGACCTATGAACGTTGAGGAGCGTTGGCTCCAGTTGTATAACGATTAGTGAAAGCATAAGTGATAATTGAACCTCTAGAGCAGTGGCTCGAGTGATGAAGTGAATTGTGAAGTAAAAGTGAGAAAGAGAAGAGATCATTATGTTGCCCCCTTGCCGGGCTATTGTTGAGTTGTGGTTCCCTTGTATTGTGTTCTTTATTGATATTACGGATACTTAGGTTGATGATTCTTTGTGTTAGGTAAGGATTATGGTTATAGCTGAGGTAATTAGATGTTGGGGTTGTAACAAGTTTGGGTATAGCTGAGGTAGTTAGGTGTTGTAACAAGTTTGGGTATAGCTGAGGTAGTTAGGTGTTGTAACAAGTTTGGGTATGGCTGAGGTAGATAAGTGTTGTAACAAGTTTGGTTGTAGCTGTTTCTTTTTCCCTTGCCGGGATAGTGTAGACCTTTTGATACCCTGTCGGGACTCTTGTTATAATTGTAAATATTACATATGGATCGAGTTGCACGCCGCAACAATATTATATATGGATCGGGTTGCACGTCGCAACAATATTACATATGGATCGGGTTGCACGCCACAACAATATTATATATGGATCGGGTTGCACGCCATAACAATATTATATATATGGATCGGGTTGCACGCCGCAACATTATTATATATATAGATCGGGTTGCACGCCGCAACAATATGAAATGGGAGTGGGTGGTACGCCTACCACGTGATATAATGAAATGGGAGCGGGTGGTACGCCTACCACGAGATGTAATGAAATGGGATCGGGTTGCACGCCTGCAACAAGATGTGAAAAGAAAGTGAAATCTGCCTTTGTTTTCCTTATTCTTGCTAGTGGTTGGATTTTGATTCCTTTATGGTTCTCTTGATATTCTGTTTTACCTGTTATTCCCCGAAGCATGTTTCCCCCTCCCATCCTTACTTGCTTATACCTGCTTTACTTTCCGCTGTATATATATAACTGCACAGGTTTATTTGATAGTTTGGTCCTAGCCTCGTCACTACTTCGCCGAGGTTAGGCTAGGCACTTACCAACACATGGGGTCGGTTGTGCTGATACTACACTCTGTGCTCTTTTGCACAGATCCAGGTCCCGGACAGCAACAGTAGCTCGGGAGCCAGCCTTCAGTCCACCGAGACTCCGAGGTGGCCTTGCACGCGTCCGCAGGCCCGGCGTCTCCTCTATCTTATATCTCATTCTGTATCTCATGTTTTCGAGACAAATAGTGTTATATTTCTTTCAAACGATTGTATTTAGTACTCTTAGTAGTCCGTGGATGTTGTGACACCAGTTCTTGAGTAGAAGCACATGTTGATTTCCGCATTTTGTTCAGCTTATATAATTTAAGTCTACTTTCATATTCCGTTGTTATTTAAATATTTATCGCTTGTTGTTATGAATGATAAAAAGGATTTAAAATAACAGAATTAGGAGTTTATGATTGGTTGCTTGCCTAGCTTCTTCGAGTAGGCGCCATCACGACCCCCCCCCCTCCCCCCGAGGGTGGGAAATTCGGGTCGTGACAATCCAACACCCATGTCATATAGTTCCTGCCCGAAATTTCAAGGGCAACAAACTTTCTTTTCATAATGTCAGTCATAAATAAAAAGAGGAGAAAAGTTATACCTTAATTTTCTCAAAGAGCTTCTTGAGACGGTAGAGTCTCGTGCTGATAACGTGTTATGAAACAATAAAAGTAGAAGAACAATATTGCAGAGAAAGAGAGAGAGGGAATTCTTATTGAATTTTGGGATGAATTACAATGGAATAGAACCCTCTATTTATAGGGAGATGGTGACTTAGCCACCAAGTAATAAACCCTAGAATCTCTCTAAATATAGACATTCACCATAAATAGAACTTTATTTATATCAGATGTTAAATTGTTAACTTTTTATTAATGTCCTCCTTAATTACACCGATTTTAAGGACATTTTTTTAGACAGAATTACATCCTATGTCAGTCGGCCCAATTTCAGAACAAAAAATAGCCCATGTTTTGGAACTTTACCCGGCATAGCACATTTTGCAGATAATGCAAAGCGACAGCCTCCTTTATCCTTCTTTTTTCTTTCTTCAACTTTCAGAGTAAAGATATCGATCGAGAGCTCGCCGGAAAAGTTAACGATGTCATCGGAAAATAAATATGGCGGTGGATAACATTCTTTACCCATTTTTTTCCTTCAATTTTCAAGATAAAGAGGTCGACGATGAAGTCACAGAAGTCATCGGAGAATGAAAAAGAGGTCTGGTGTTGTATTCAGACAATTTTCAAGTTCTTCAGATGATGTTCCAGTTTTATCTTCTTTTATAAAACAATTCCATCTCCCCGCCCCGCCATGGCCAAATTACATTTGTTGGCATTTTACAGCCATAAACTCGAAATCCGCGTCGACTCCCANCAGCCTCCTTTATCCTTCTTTTTTCTTTCTTCAACTTTTCACCAAAACCTATATCCAAATGCTTCTTCCTCTTTTAACTGCAGCAGTCATTCTCTCATTCAACCTAACACGAAGGCCTTTTCCATTACTGTAATAAACATCTCCTCAAGGAGACTAAATCGCTATTTCTATTTGGAGTCCTCTTTTTTTTTTTTTTTTTTTTTTAGTTGCAATGTGAATTTTTTTTAAAGTACAAAATGCGTTTATCCTCCATTAATAATTTTTTGTTCTTCTCAAATTGCTGGAAACAGGTTGAAGAGTTGCAGACATCCTCCATTTTTTTCCTTCAATTTTCAAGGTAAATAGGTCGACGATGAAGTCAGTGAAGTCATCGAAGAATGAAAAAGAGGTCTTGTGTTGTATTCAGACAATTTTCAAGTTCTTCAGATGATGTTCCAGTTTTATCTTCTTTTATAAAACAATTCCATCTCCATCTTCTCTCCTCTTTAATTTTCAGATCTAACTTCCTCTGAAAAACTCTCTTTTGATATTTTGATACTGAAATAGAGGTGTAATATTGAACATAAGATGTGTTCTGGTATAAATATTGTATAACCACTATTTATACACACTTATACATTATTGTATAATTGTGTATAAATGTGTATAATTGTGTATAAATATATATAATTATATATAAATGTGTATATATGTTCATAACATCACTTATCTTCTTCTTCTTCTTTCTCTTATTCTTTTGGTATACATTATTATACATTCCATATACAAGTTTATACATAGTTATACATCATTATACATGTACTGCATATGTATAATCAAATTAATTTTTTTTTTCATGTTTTCTTCCTTTTTCTGGAATAATTCATGTATAAATCTACTTTCCTTGTTGATTCTCCGCCAAATCACGAACTTGCAGCAATTGTTTCTAAATTTTACCATATAAGTAGAAATAGCGAAAAATTGGGGGACAACTTGCAGCAATAAAGACAAATTGGGGGAGAAAGATCAAAATTAGACGACGGAAGAATTAGAAAATCTCACGACTTCATCTAAATGAGATAACTGTCCTGATTGAACTCCGTTGCCGAATAAAAAAGCTAAAAAATACTCTTTTTTCAAATATTAGCCTATTATTTTTGGGCTACAGATTTGTAAAGTTATGACTGGGCTATTACGTTGCAAGTCAAATGTGTGAGTTGTATTTATGTGAAATTATCCCTTTTTTTTTAAAGAAGAAAAACTGAGTGATAATATAAAAATTAAACAATATGAAATAAATCAGCATGCGAAATGAGTTAATCTAAATCCATTAATAATGTACTTTGGATATTTTGTTATACAACTAAAAGAATTAGCTTAGATCCATGTTAACATAATTGCCTTTGTGGTCTCATGTTATGAGAGTTAATGTAACGACACATTGAAGTCCAGGGTGTTTGCTCAAAAAATATTACACATCTTACGAGTACAAGACAATATGAATTAATCCCGGGATAATCATAGCAAATCGTAATAATCCGTTGGACCAATTGATAGAAATGAAAACAAGAACTCAGAATTAGGGGGAGAAGCATTAGAAACCTTTATTGATAATATTTGTTTGGTCTGCCTCTCCATGAAGAGGTTCAGAGCCTTACAATGGTATTTTTCTCTTCCCATAAGAGGGGTATATTTTCTCGTTTCTCTCTCCTCTCACTAGTGGCGAAGAAGCCCCCCTTTCTAGGGTCCCTTCTCTTGGTATTTATAGCTGTGGGCTTCGTGAGCTGTCCATAAGTGGTCGTGACCACGTTGAGGTCTCGCCTTTATAGTGGTGGATAGGCCGGGGCCTTTATTGACCGAGCCAGGGGCGGGTTGAGCGTCGTCAATTCTGAATGGTCGTGCCACTAATTGATCATGAATTAACTATTAACGGGATTAGCCTCGTTAATTATCGCGGGGTCGAATTCCGACCCATACAGTTAGTCCCTCCGCTTATCGGGGTCATGTTTCGGCCGAGCTCGATGAGCCGACTTCATCGATTGGGATTTGAAAACAACTCGAATAAGGGGGTCGACTTATTAGCGGCGGTGGCCTTAGTCGTTTACACGTTGGAGATGTTCGTAGCCTTTCGTACATTAAAGATGGCCGTAGCCTTTCATATGTTAAGGTTGGTCGTAGCCTTTCATATACTGAGGATGGCCGTAGCCTTTCATATGTTGGAGATGGTCGTAGCCTTTCATATATTGGAGATGGCCGTAGCCTTTCATATGTTGGAGATGGTCGTAGCCTTTCATATACTGAGGATGGTCGTAGCCTTTCATATGTTGGAGATGGCCGTAGCCTTTCATGTATTGGAGATGGCCGTAGCCTTTCATGTATTGGAGATGGCCGTAGCCTTTCATATGTTGGAGATGGCCGTAGCCTTTCATATACTGGAGATGGCCGTAGCCTTTCATATGTTGGAGATGGCCGTAGCCTTTCATATATTGGAGATGGCCGTGGGGAATGAGTATGCGCCGGGTACGTATTTGGTCAAGTCCAAAATTTTAACGGCGTGCGGCTCATTCTTTCAGTGTTCGCAGGTAGTAGCGATTGTTCTGACGGCGGTATGCTGGCGGATGGCTGAGAAGCCGCTTTGCGGAGCTCGTCATAATGACGATTGCTATGACAGAACCGAACCGTTTTACGGTTGGTCGTGCAGTTAATGATGGCTATTGGGTTTCGCAAAAGCCATTAATGTTGCCTATAAAGGTGGGTTGAGGCATTCATTTCTCATATCTTCATTGTTCATCTGAGAGAGAGATTCTGAGGAAACTTTTTCGTTTCGCTAATTCATCTTCTCTTTTCTTTCCTTTGATTGTGACAACATTTGTCTTCAGCAGATCAACAATAGCAGTCAGTTCTTCCCCCGGTGCTCCTCCGGTAGATTTTCCGGTAGTTGAAGGGCCATCTCCGGCAATGGGAGGTGCGGAACAGATGGAGTCCGGCGAAATTCCGTCGGTTGACGAGGTGGTTCCTCGGCCCGGAGGTCTGGCGATTGATTTCACCGTCGACGGTGGAGAGGAACCGGTGGATGAAGCCCCGTTGATGGGGGAGATCGGGATGGCCCAATTGCGGGAACAGGGGGTCGTACCTACCCATGCAAACATCGTTCTTGCTAGAAGCGAGGAGAGGGTCCACACCGACCACAGGGGATAGTGCGTTTTTTACGCCTACCCTTTCAAGTTGGGGTTCAAGATCCCGCTCCCAATGCTGGTGGTGGATTCCTGCCGTTATTACGGGGTGTGCCCGGGTCAGCTCACTCCTTCCCTCTACAAATTGTTGGCGATGTTCATCAAGTACGCGGAATTGGCCCGTAGGGAGGTCACGCTGCAGCATGTGCTGAGTCTCTACGCTCCCCAGAGAGTCCGCGGCACCATGATTCGGGCGTGCCCTCGTGGGTCAAGGGGCCTGGTCATGAGATTGGATGACGAGGTCGACCCTCGCCCTTTCGAGCACTTCTTTTACATCAGGACCAAGCACCTGGTGGCGGATGCTACTGGGTTCCCAGAGGCTTGGAACCATGCACGTAAGTTCTTTAGTGGTTGAATTCCTTTTTCTTTCTCTCTTTATGGTTTGTGATCATGGGCGTTACTCGTGTCTTTTTTGTAGCCGACAGGTCGCCGCCGCCCCCATTGTCTTGGATACGTGAGTGGGTCGAGGCCGTACTCCCCCATACGAGGGGGATACGTACGTGGGCGTCTTTCTGGGAGAGGCAGGTAAAAAATTGATCTCTTCTTCTGTTCCGCTTTGTTTCATCTCTATTCCTTAACCTTGTTTTCTTGTGATTAGGGAGGGCACGTCGCGTCAGGGCCCCTCAGCTGGCCTTCCGTCGGCCTGGTGCAGTTGCTCGGCTTACTGCAGCGCCGGTGTCGCGCTCAACACCGAGGGCGACATCAGTCGAGTCTTCAGCAGTTTCTTCTCCATCACGGACCCTACTTCGGGACGAGGGGCCATTGGGGGTTGTGCTCCCTAGAGCGGAGTCGTCATCAGATGGGGAGGAGGAGAGGCCGTTGATAAGGCGTAGGGTCGCGTTCGCGCCGGCTCCTCCTGTGGTAATTAATTTGGGCTCCCCGCCGGCGGACGCGGAGAGGAATGCGGCTGCGGCGCCTGCCCCTGAAGGCGGACAAACAATGGGGGTCGCCCCGATTGGCTTAGGCTGTGATGATACTGTCGTTTCGGCGGCTCAATTGGTGGTCCCAGTCACTGAGACGGGAGGTAGTTCCTCAGCGGCTGCTAATGTGGGTGAGGATGAGTCTGAATCCGACTTGGATCCCGACGACGTCCGTATGTTCCAGGAAGGCTCCACCAACTCAGCGGTGCGCGCAGAGGGGCGATCTCGCTTTATCGAGGTCCCCGCGGAATTGAACTTATTGCTCCAAGGGGAAAGCTTGGTGTCGCAGTTCGAGCTACTATGCTCGGAGGCCGAGAATGCGTCGCTGAGGGGCGTTACGGATGTCGGGCTGATGAATGAAGTAGCCGTGATGGGCTTGAGGGTATGTACTGTTGCGTCGGTTCGCTTCTTCTTTGCCTTAGTTTTATCCTTTTATTCTAATCGTTGTCTTTGCTTTGCAGTCTTATCTGTTGGGGGTGGAGAGCATCCGTCGAGCCAAGGTCCGCTCGGGGATATTTTTGCGGGCGCTGGAGAAGTATCGCCGCTACCGAGATCAGTGCCGAGAGTTGCGGGTGCACTTGAGGAATGATCCTCGTAGCCGTGCCTTAGTCGAAGAGCTGGCGAGGCGGGAGGTTCAGATGCAGCAAGCACTTGACAGGACGAGTGCTCTCGAGGAGCAGCTCCGCCGAAAGGATGAGGAGCTCGAGGCGGTAAAGAGAGTTGCAGCTGAGTGCGAGCTCCGTGGCCAGGCGAAGGCGGCGGAGGTCACTGCGGCATGGAGCGGGAAAGTGACCGCGTTGGAGGATGAAGTCGCGGCATTGAAGCTTCAGGTGAAGGATGCCTCGTCGAGGGCCGGGGCGTTGAAGAAAGCTATCCGCGTGCACGAATCCCAACGGACGTTGGAAAGGGATGCTGCGGCCTTTAGAGAAGCAAGTCTCGAGGAGCGGATTGGTGTTTTTGAGCAGGACGCCCAGGTCATGGCGGACCGAATCACAACCTTGGAAGAAGAGAATCAGCGGCTACGGGATCAAGCCGCTTCTTCCAGCCAGGCTCGAGAACTTTGGGTCTTTGCCGAGGCCCAACGTGATGTATATAAGAGTTTGTGGGAGGCTGGCGTCGTGACCGAAGCTGCTTTTGAGGGAGCGCGTCAGAAGGCTCGTGAGGCCCGTGCCGACTGCGGTTTTGACGCGGCAATGCCCGAGGCTGACGCTGGTGCAGACGGTGGCGCAGACGGCACCGAGTAAAAAGATGATGATGCATTTTTTCTTGTCTTGTTCGCCGTTTGGCGTTTAGGTGTTTCTTGTTTTTTTTTTATTTCTTGTATTGATCGGCCTTGGCCGGGTGTAAGCGGGGATGACCCGTAATTGACTTTGTAAATATATAAATTTTCTTTTCTATTGCCTGCCTTGTGCTTGTTTTGTGTCATTGTTTTTCTTTCGTTCTTTAGAGTTTTTGTTGCGCTTTTTGTTGAACGGCAGCGTTGGCGGCCCTAGTCGAATTTATATCGATGACTTTAGTCGTGATAGACTCGAAGGCCTTAGCCACAAAGGCAACTTCGACTGTCGTCGGGTCGTTTTACTCGCCGCGGTCAGACCTAGGTCGACCGTTGGCGGCGATGGCCTTAGCCATAATATAGTTGATGGCCTTGCTTTTTCAACTTGATGCGGGCGAGTCTTAGCCGTTATTTGGCGATAGCGGCGCATAGCCTTAGTCCCAGTTCGGACGCGGTCGAACTATCGGCCGCGACAGTAAAAAATGCGGCCTCGTAGTTCGACCGGGGCCGAACTTTACGTGGCCCGAATCTTAATTCGAGTTGGGAGAACTTACTTGAATGGCGAGGGTGCCTACCCTGCGCTTCGATTTGTTGGAGGTCGGGCTTTGCTTTCACAGATGAAGGCGTTTTGCCTGAGTCTCGTTTCAACTGTGGTTGAACTTGCTAAAGTTGAGGACGAAGGCGTCCATCCTTATAGTTCGAGCGAGGCCGAGCTCGTTGGATTTAACGACGAAGGCACATAGCCTGAGTCCCAGCTCAACTGTTGTTGGACTTTGTTAAATTTGGTGGCGAAGACACGTAGCCTGTCTTGGTTCAACCGTGGTTGAACTTGTTGGTGAAGGCGCATAGCCTGAGTCCCGGTTCAACCGTAGTTGAACTTGTTGGTGAAGGCGCATAGCCTGTCTTGGTTCAACCGTAGTTGAACTTGTTGGTGAAGGCGCATAGCCTGTCTTGATTCAACCGTAGTTGAATTTTTTGGCGAAGGCGCATAGCCTGAGTCCCGGTTCGACTGTAGTTGAACTTGTTGGTGAAGGCGCATAGCCTGTCTTGATTCATCCGTAGTTGAATTTTTGGCGAAGGCGCATAGCCTGAGTCCCGGTTCAACCGTAGTTGAACTTGTTGGTGAAGGCGCGTAGCCTGAGTTCCGGTTCAACCGTAGTTGAACTTGTTGGTGAAGGCGCGTAGCCTGAGTCCCGGTTCAACCGTAGTTGAACTTGTTGGTGAAGGTGCATAGCCTGTCTCGGTTCAACCGTAGTTGAATATTTGGCGAAGGCGCATAGCCTGTCTCGGTTCAACCGTAGTTGAACTTGTTGGTGAAGGCGCATAGCCTGTCTCGGTTCAACCGTAGTTGAATTTTTGGCGAAGGCGCATAGCCTGTCTCAATATCCAAGTCCATAAAACACACGAATTACCATATCTGATCCCAATTTCGCCACTCGCATATATAACTCACCTCTTGTACTCAATCATTCCACGAGAGATACTCTAAGATTCTTCTGTGCTGCCAAGCAGACTCGAATATCAGCAGCCGATCTGACGAGAAGTGCTGCAATACTACCGAAGTGCTATCAACTTAATCACATTGCCTCTTTCAAAATCTATACCCTCGTAAAATCACCTCAATTAGCATTTCCGCTTCCTAATCATCTGAACGATCATTCCTCAAATCATCTGAAGCTTATTCTCTANATAGCCTGTCTCGGTTCAACCGTAGTTGAATTTTTGGCGAAGGCACGTAGCCTGAGTCCCGGTTCAACCGTAGTTGAACTCGTTGGTGAAGGTGCATAGCCTGTCTCGGTTCAACTGTGGTTGAATTTGTTGGTGAAGGCGCATAGCCTGTCTTGATTCAACCGTAGTTGAATTTTTGGCGAAGGCGCATAGCCTGTCTTGATTCAACCGTAGTTGAATTTTTGGCGAAGGCACGTAGCCTGAGTCCCGGTTCAACCGTAGTTGAATTTTTGGCGAAGGCACATAGCCTGAGTCCCGGTTCAACCGTAGTTGAACTTGATGACGAAGGCACAGAGCCTGAGTCCCATATTGTGGGTATTGAGTGCTAGAACTCGTTTTGGATTCGAGACCTTGAGCAGTTTACCAATTGTCTTCCCAACCAGGGTATATAGGATGTCTTGAGGCGAATCTCGGCTCGAGATATCTCCGTGCCGGTTTCCGACTGGAGTTCGTATGCCTTACAGAGACCTCCCCTTAGGAAAGGAGGGGGCCCGGCTTCTTCTTGTTTGCACTATCTGAGATTGGAGAGAGAGTGAGGATTCAGATCTTGATTTGAGATCTTCGAGCTCCCCTTCGAGTTTGGCGTTTCTTTTCTTTTGGTCCAGGGAAGAACTACGCGATTTTGCTATGAAATCCCCACAGACGGCGCCAAATTGTTTGCTCAAAAAATGTTACACATCTTACGAGTACAAGACAATATGAATTAATCCCGGGATAATCATAGCAAATCGTAATAATCCGTTGGACCAATTGATAGAAATGAAAACAAGAACTCAGAATTAGGGGGAGAAGCATTAGAAACCTTTATTGATAATATTTGTTTGGTCTGCCTCTCCATGAAGAGGTTCAGAGCCTTACAATGGTGTTTTTCTCTTCCCATAAGAGGGGTATATTTTCTCGTTTCTCTCTCCTCTCACTAGTGGTGTAGAAGCCCCCCTTTCTAGGGTCCCTTCTCTTGGTATTTATAGTTGTGGGCTTCATGAGCTGTCCATAAGTGGCCGTGACCACGTTGAGGTCTCGCCTTTATAGTGGTGGATAGCCCGGGGCCTTTGTTGACCGAGCCAGGGGCGGGTTGAGCGTCGTCAATTCTGAGTGGTCGTGCCACTAATTAATCGTGAATTAACTATTAACGGGATTAGCCTCGTTAATTATCGTGGGGTCGAATTCTGACCCATACACAGGGCAAACTATATGTGTGTTTGTGTCTGTGTAACTTAACTAATCTAACCAATAAATTATAGGTTTAACTTTATATAGAAGCTAAATAATATAAAATTCTTCTGCGTTATTATATATAAAAAAATCACAAGAAATTCCTGTGAAGTATGGTTAAGTTGGTTATCTGAAAAAGAAGATCAATAACATATACACAAATATTCCAGTACGTTTTATGATATTAAAAAATGTTATACTACGAGTACAAATAAGATAAAGTTATAAAATATAGTATTGAACATCCATTTAGCATATGAAAATCAAATAAATGTCTGATTTAAATACACTGAAGTTCTCATAATACTTTGTTTTTAGTTTTATGATCCTATTTTGATTTTTTATATATGAGAGATTTATTTTTGCTTTATACAAGAGATCTAAAAAAGTTATTTTCTTAATTTTAAATTGTACATGAGCATGATGTATAAATAACTCATAAAGTTTGATGTTATTTGTACGTCATGTCTCTTTATAATTTTAAAATTAAGAAAATAATCTTTTTAGATATATTTTTATAAAAAAGATATATTTTTTATATATAAAAAAAAGTAAGATTTTAAAAATAAAATAAATTTATAAAAAGCTACAAAATTAATTGACCCGTTTATCTTGGGAGAGCATTCTCTTTAATTTACAGGAAAAAGGTAAGGAAATTCTATGGGGAAAAAAAACAGATAGTCCCATTACACAAAGGATAGGGACGAATATGACGTATCCTTGAAAAATATAAAATGAAATGAAAATGTCGGGAAGATTCCGCAGACACGGCTAAAACAGCCTCCTCCTCCCTCATCCATCTGCTTTGCTCTCAGCATCTTCTCTCTTTCTCTCTCTAAAAGTCTTTGATTGAATTAGCTGGCTGTCTTTACAAAAACGCGTAGACTTTTGGACCCACACGTATTCATTCCTCTCTCTCTTTCTCTTTCTATTCTCTCCTCCTTTGCACTAAATTTGCGCAGGGTTTTTTTAGTTTTTACCCAGGGGTTTTCTCCTCTCTCTCTCTCTCTCCTCCCCACACTGCCACCTCACTCCTCTCTCTTTTCTTACAATTCAAGTTTCTTTCTTGATCACTCCCTTGTTTCCTATAAAAAGAAAAAGATTTAATCTTTTTTACTATCAATTTTGATACTTTTTGTTTAGGAGCTTTGTATTCATGGCTTATCAGATGAGTCCAGGTGGTAGTAGTGGTGGTGGTTCGGGTAATTCGCCGTTTGTGGGTCGGGGCCCATATGGGGTTGGAGGAGATACAACTTATACAAAAGTTTTTGTTGGTGGGTTGGCTTGGGAAACTAAGAGTGAATCACTGCGCCGTTATTTTGAGCAGTTTGGTGATATTATTGAAGCTGTTGTCATCACTGATAAACATACTGCCCGCTCCAAAGGCTATGGCTTTGTGTGTCTTCTTTCTTTAATTCCTGCTTCTTTATTTGCTTTTTACTCATGTGTAATTCTATTTTCTCGAATCACTTTTAGTAACTTTTACTATTATTATTATTACTGAAAGATTTGAACTTTGCATCATTTATTGGATACATGCCAAAGGTGACTTGTCAAATTTGATACGTTAATGAATAATTTTAAGGCAAAGACAGCTGTCTAGTGGGGATGTTTTCTTGTACGACTGGCTTGGATGAGCTGGCCATGTTAACTTGCTAGGTTCCTTTACAAGGAGTGACACTTTCTTATTACTCGCTCCGTTTCCGTGAAATTATTTGACTGGGCACAGAGTTTAAGAAATAAGAGAAAGACAATTTACATTGACCTTAATTTATCATAAAGTTTTGAGGACGCTTTGCTCAAATTGGCATTAATTTGATCCAATGTACAATTAAGAGATATGTGCATGTTATCTGGCAGTGATTGTCTCTAGCTATATGGCAGAAATCATTCATAGCATGGCATTCTTGGCCCTCTTTTTAGTGTGGAACTGAGTTGAACGTAAAAGTAATACTATAAAATTAAGAATAATATATGTGTTGAAAGAAACAAATTACCTGATAATTGTAATCCAAAAATTACATACTCTTTAATTTTTTAAGATCTTTCATGGCCATGTAGGTGGATCAATATCTGATCATAACTTCTGTGTCCTCTTTCCAACTATTTGCTTCGTTATGGTGACAACATACATTCTTGATAATGTTCAACGGCTCAATTTTCCTGATTACCATTTCTCATTTGCGAAATGCTGATTTGTTTAATTAATATGGAAATTAGGTGACATTCCATGATCCTGAAGCAGCTTGGAGGGCTTGTGCCAATCCTAATCCGATTATTGATGGCAGAAGAGCAAATTGTAATTTGGCTTCACTTGGACGACCTCAAGGAGTTTTACCTTATGGTATTATATTCTCATTTTGATAATGCATTATTTCGCTAGCCATTATCGCTTCTTTTTGCTCCCTTTTTTTTTTTTTTTCTTGCACTTTCAGCCTAGTCATTCATGATTCAAGTGAGAATGGTTGGGAAAAATATGTCAATTGATCTGTATCTGATGTTATCTTTTTCTTTCTTCTCCCACCTTACTAAACAAAGGCATTAAGTGAAGGTGCATAGATAGGGAGGACTGATGCTAATCTAATTTTGTGGAGAGATAGACGGTGCAGCCAGCAATAATCTATCTTTAAGTTTTGAGAGCGTGTATAAACCTTCTTTCAAGAGATGGCCTTTTCTTTTGGTGTAGCAGAGCTGGTCTACCTTTCAAGAGATAGGACGCTAAAGTAACACTGTTGTGCTAATAAATAAACCAAATAAAGATAAACAACAATGGTAATGCTAACAAAAAACTAAAATATAATGTGATAAAGTTAGCATTTTGGTGCACCGTGGCAATTTGACATTTACACTTGTCTTTATCCTCCCTTTAATTTTGATTATCTTATAGGACGTTTGAGATCATCAATGCCCTATCTGGGAAATCCACAGGCCATGAGGGGTATGTATATGGGCAACCCCATTTACCAGCTACCAGTTCCTTACAGCTATCAGCCTGGATTCTCATATCCTCAATATAGGTCAGTACTGACTACCCGAGCAGGGGATCTAATACTGCTGTTTTCCGTGCAAATGTCTAATTTTAGTTCGCTCACGGGGTATGGGTGTTTCTCCGCGTCATGAGAACAACATTCTGATATAATATTCATTAGGAATCACCAGAACCAGCATTTATTTTTTGGGGGAGAAAAAAGAGAGGGAGAGAATCATCTGATTTATGTTTTCCGATTATCCCAGGTGCTCAGTAATGGGAGACACCTCATTATCATTGAGTTGATATATTTTATCTGAGACTTGAAAGTTTGGTGTGTTGCTCATTAGATGAGAGTGGACCATGGCTAAATCAAAAGCTGATATAGCAAACTTAGTATGAAAAGATATATGTACAGCTCTTTTTTGTAGTAGATAATCTCTTTCTAAAATTTTTGTTCTCATGCACATATGATGTCTTCTAACTCCTATCAGACTTTTGAGATACTTCATAGTTATTTCATCTAAAAGTTGCCCGAATTGATGAATTAGCATTGTAATTTCACAACTTTCTCTTTTCTGTTATCTTCATGTTCTGCAAATTTAATTTTTTATGAAAAAAAGGCAAATGATTGAATTTTTCTCTTTAACAAGTATTTCCTTAAAACAAAAACAACAAGTTGTTGTGAAGCAAGAAAGACATGCTTTTACTGTGGCACTGTCTTCTGTTATAATATTTCAGTCTGGTGTGGGAACATCTATATATTTGTATATTGATGTTTGCCTACGGGTCTTTTGATTTGATTAGAATTTCTAGTACCAGCTATGTTGTAATCATGCTCATGAGTACATTAACACTACCTGAAATGCTCGAGCGTTCTCATTTATTATACCTAATTTTTCCTTCTTGATTGGCGTATTGGTAGGTTTCCTGCATATGGGCCAGACTACATCTATCCACAAGTAAGTCTACTTTGCAAAATGTTTGAATAGCATCTGTTTCTCTTTCTTTCGTCGTTTTCTCTTACGAGGAACGTTAAGGCTAAATTTTAGGAAGAGCTAGTGGGCATGTGATTATACGCATCACTTTCCATCCAGGGCTTAATAGCTATTATCTTTGCATTTCATTCAGATGTATGGGATACCAAGTACTGTTGGCACGAACTCATTGCAATTTGGCCAACTTGGTATGCAGCCTGGCAGTCCTGCATACGCATTTCGTGGTCATATGATGCCAGGTCCTCAGATGGTGCAATATCAGAGACCTAATACTAACGGAGCTACAACAGACAATGTTCCTGTCATGCAACTACCATATCATTCAGGTACGACTTTGGTAGGAATTATTTCCTGCGTTTTGTGTGCAAAAACAAAAAAGGGTTTCTAAAATAGAAATTACTTTGGTTGGAATTACTTCACTAGAGTTTTTCATTATGAGCGATGATGTTTCTAAAAAATTTGGTGCAAAGGAATAAGCTTTTAAGTCCCAAATGTCACACTTCACCAAATAGTTGGACAACACAGGGCCTGGGAATCATTCAAATTGGAATTAACTTGATTTTTGTACCCATTATCGGAAGATCTGTTGAATGTGCTTACTAGGTAAATGCAAGGGATTGAGATAGGATGAAGTAATACCAGCACTAATGCACCGGATCCCATCAGAACTCCGAAGTTAAGCGTGCTTGGGCGAGAGTAGTACTAGGATGGGTGACAACCTGGGAAGTCCTCGTGTTGCATCCCTCTTTTCCCCACTTGTGGGATTACACTGGGTCTGTTGTTGTTGTTGATATAGGATGAAGGATTGATCGCATAATAATTCTAACATACATATCAAGACATACAGAAAATGGTGGCTTTAACAGCAGTAACATTAATGACTTTTTGACTCTCAACCATGTAATACTAACACAACCCAGAATGACCAATTGAGATATTGTTTTTTGGGGGGTTTAAATCTAAGTATTTGGGAGTGAGGCTGGTTCAAGATTTATTGGCCTGCTGAGGTTGATCTGATTGTTAATAAGGTACTGCTTACCTGCTTTCCCGAGTTGTCTAGGTGTAAGTAAGCTTACATCTCAAGAAAGTGAGCAATTACTTTTGTAGCTTGTCCTTAACAAGTGCTCGTACTCTGCGTTATCTTTTACCCTCTTTTCGCTCTCTACAACATTTGACCTTAGTTGTGATGAAATTTGTAGTACTGAAGGGCAACAAGCATTACATTGTCTAAATACCTATTATGTGGTCTGAGTCAGTAAGAATGAATTTAAGCTGTTATCTTTTTGTAGTGAAGCTGCTTGATTACCCCGTTTCTTCAGGCATCACCATGTCGTCCCCTCGTCAGTCACAGATTGCAGCTCGCCCACCACAATTCACGCAGAGCAGTGGGTCTGACCAAATGGCAGGTTGAATTGTTGAAGGAACTGGTGTATCACGGTAAGGAGATTATGATACTCCTCTTAGTCTATCTGGCTTTGATGTAGTTTTACCCTGAAGATAATACACACGCTTGGATTTGTCCGATGTTGCTTCAATTGCAGGATGAATTCAAGGATTTGGCTCGCTCTAACTTGTGTGGTAGACTTGGAATATGACCTTGAACGTCAGCGGGGAGGCAACAAAGAGGTAGTAGATCTCCCTCGGAGGATTTTCATCAGTAGTCTTTGTCAAATTACTTGCTCAGATTCTAAATTATATATGTTCCCGGTTTAATCCCAAATTCTCTTACTGTGTTGGGGGTAGTTATGGCTGGATGAATGAATATAGTCTATATAATAGTACTATTCTTTTGTGAATTTTCCTTGAGAAGCTCCTGGCTGTAAGGATACAAGAGAAAGATCTTAATTTTGGGTTTAGTCTGTGCTCTCTATTATTCTTGCCCTTCTGTCACCGTGTGGGACAAAGCATTCTGGGAGAGTTGTAATGTGGTTCCTTTCCATCCTGAGTCGGATGCCCTAATCATCCACTATTGTTGTTGCCAAGAGGTGTACTCATATCTGAAAAGTGAAAACGTTGGAAACATTGTAAAATCTCAATTTTCATTTTGAGTATCTAATGTATCTAGAAAGAAAAGAAACTCCCTGCACCGCCGCCTGTCCACGTTTTTTTTTTTTTTTTTTTTGTGTAGTTATGGGCTCATTGATTGGATGTTTAGTGTCAGTACTGTTCATTTCCCTTCCTTTACGTGTTTACTTCGAAACTCGTGTCTCTTTGGGGCTGTTTTGTAAAAGTATTTGCTAAGGTTTATTAGCATTCCTGTTTCAGGTCTTTCAAAGTCATGGCCACCAAATATTCGAGGGAATCACTTGTAAGATATCAAGCAGTCCAGATAACCATATCAGAAATGATGAGGAAGTGCTTGGACTGCTCTTTTCGCAGTCTCTGTATGGAGACGGATTATATAATTGAATTGACTGTGGGAAGATGGTTTCCACAATCATGTTTAGCAGAATCAACATATGATTCTTTATATATACCTGGGTTATCCAGGACCGTAGTAGGTCGACTCTTTTATTTGATGTCCATTTGAATAGTGTGTCTTTTATTTTGTTTTTTGGTGTTCCGATCTCCGTAGGGCTAGGGGATCGTTATCCAGGACTGTAGTTCGACTTCGTTCTGCGGTTCCACTGTGTTTGTGGTTCCTTCAGAACGAAGTCTCTCACTCATGACCTCCTCTCCTAGCAAAGGAGAATAAAGGTCCAAAGGAAGGAAAGTCGGGCTCACTTTGAGGGTTGGAGAAGGTCTCTGGTGCGAGATTGTGCACTCGAAATGATGGTATAGAATCCATTTGTATGCAAATCCGCAGCCAAGATGTACCCGGGGCATGTTACTGCCAAGGTGTCCATTTTGTTTCCTAGTCGGGTTTCTGTTCGAAACATGCAGTAGATGCGTATTGATCACTCAATTTTCATTTTTCTGGACTTGCTTTTGTAGTGAAGAGTAATGCCAGACCAGTATGTGTTTTTTCTTGTGCACCAGAAACTCTCTAGGAGCGTCAAACCTCCAGTTGCCCCATGATCAGTGGTAGTTTCAGATTAGTGTAGGTTAAAACATAGTTATATGACAACCTTTGACAAGGATTTCCTTCTCGGGACACCAGGATCTGTTGGAAGAAACATAAAAGGATTTTCTATCAAATTGGACGAACAGGAGATGTTCTTGGAGAACATGTTGCCTAGCTTAAAATGTCTCATCAAATGACATGACCGTTGTCCGTGCTGATTGCTGTATCTTCTCTCAGTACTGCTCTAGTAGTTGTTTGTCTCTTCTTTTTCCATTTTTCCTCCCCCCACACCCAGTGGCGAAGCCACCTTATAGGAAGGGGTGTCAAATGACTTCTCTTCGCGGGGAAAATACATTGTGTAGGTAGGTAAAAAAAAAATTATATGTATATGTACTATGTATTGACTCCTCTTAATTTCCTGGTACGTTTATTTTTATATTTTATATATTTTGACTTCGCGGGGAAAATTTTGGCTCAGCCACTGCCCACACCCTATTTTAGGGTGCGAGGTTGTGGAAGAGCCTCATTTTCGTTCCTACATAAACTATCTGAACTTTTAATTTCCGTTAAAGAGAAGGAAGAATGTATCCAAAATTTTGAGTCGTATGCGTATATGAAAGATCATTTTTTTTTCAAATTTAACATAAGGTAATCGGTGATCATTCACCTATTTTTATTGAACTTAGAATTTCTATTTTCTGTCAAGGGAGTAGAATAGACTTATTAAGCTGTAAAAGTTCTCACATCAAGCATGTTTAAATCCTTTCAAATTATTCTATTTTCAATCAATGTCCAGTAAACTTGCAGAAACTAGCGTTGCCCTTAGTTTCTATCAACTTTCTCTTAAAAAGTATTGGCAACTCAATTGCACATAGAAGAAAAAGACAAGAAAATGCTGTGAAATAACATAGTAATACAAGGGAAAAAGGGCAAACATATTGAGAATTTGAGATAAGGAAAACTCTTATTTATTCAAGTACGTAGAGCATAAATATGATACCTCTAGTTAAAATACATAGGTGGATATCAAGGGTAATAGTGGGAGCTTTCAGTATATTTTTTGGCGATCTTTTTTGATTTTTATGAATTTAAAGTATGTCTGGTCGAGGCTCGACCTGAAAAAGGATTGCATTGGAGATGACATGTAAGTGAAGAAAAAGAAGCTCATAATTTGCTTGTATACACGATGAAACAATTTAATTAAAAACTTTTTAAGAAAAGCTTAATGGAAAGAAAAAAAATATGGAAGTAAATAAAAATAGCATAGTGTGTATGTGCCCTCTCATAAGACACTAATTTAGATCGTTGGCCCTTCTTATTGTGTGTTACAAGGGCCTTCTCAGGGTGTGCTCCTCTTCAATTCTCCTGACTTGTCTCTTACGGCTTACTCTGACTATGATTGGGCATCTTGTGCTATTTCTCGCAAATCAATTACTGATTTTTATGTGACACTTGGTGGGATCCCTATCTCTTGGAAAAGCAAGAAACATCCCACCATTTCGTTGTTTCAGCTGACGCTGAATACAGGGCCCTAAGTTGCTGCTGAAGTTTCTTGGCTGGTCAGACTTCTTGGGGATCTTGGTCTTCATATTTATTCTCCTGTCCCAGTTCATTGTGATAGTCAGGTTGCCTTTCACAATTGCCAAAGATCCAGCTTTTCATGAGTGTACGAAGCATATTGTGATTGATTTGCATTATGTTCGTGAGTGCTTGAATTCTGGGCTTATCTCTTTACATTTTGTTTCTAGTACTAACCAGTTGGCTGATATTATGACCAAGGCGCTATCTGGGCAGCTTCATCACATCATTCTTGGCAAGCTTGGTGTATTTTCACCCTCCAGCTTGAGGGGGGGTGGGGTGTTAACACTGATATGGACTGTTCAACTAAAGGAAAGGGCCCAGCCCAGCAACAATAATACACTACCTGGAGTACCCGGCCCACTTGTATTTTAGTTCTCACATTTCTTTTATTTTTACACATTTATTGGTGTAAGTATAAATACACAGCCATTATGTAAATATAACAATAATGAAAATAAGAGACTCCTTGTTTTGACTGACTCATCTTCTCTCTTCTCTCTCACCCTAACTAGGGTTTTCTTAATTTCTTTTCCGCCATAGCTGCTCATTCTTCAATCTAACATTGTGTACCAACATTTCATAGGCTAGCAAGATTATCGCTTGAGCATACTTGTTAAATATTAACTTCGGCAATTTTCTTAAGATAATGAATGAAGAAGAAACAATGAGATATATTTTGTTAACATCTCTTTTAATGAACAAATATCTACCCCACAGGACTGTGCTCCCTTCCAAACGTTTATCGTCTAACTTTTCCCTATTAATCACTTGTTGGTAACAGCTGTCACACCTCACTTAACTTAAACGACCAAGATTTTTCACCAGCAGTATGATAATTCTCCATTGTGAAGTGTGAGGGATACAATGTAGCAACAAATTCCAAAAAGGGCATTTTGCAAAAAGGGGCATTTTTATCATTTTTAGTCTTTTACCCCGTGATTAGTAACATTGAATTGTTATCTCATCCTCAATGTGATAAAAATAACACTATAGTTTTTGTATAACTAACTCTAGGATTACTATCTCGAATTCAAAAATGCAACCAAATTACGAAGTAAAATAATTTGAGAAAATGACAAAAATAGTCCCTTAACTTTGGGAGTAGGTTTATGATGGTCCTTTAAATATACACCTACCGGTTTTAGTCCTTTAAGTATTCCCAAACTTGACAATTTTAATCTCCATCCATTTTTTAACTATCACCGTTAGTTTTTTTATTTCCATGTCAATAAGTTGTCATTATATCAATGAAACTGCAGAAAATTCCACCAAAGTCCACAACATTCAACAAAATCCGGACATAAACTGTTACCGTGAGGCAGCGCCACTTTTAGTCTTGTTTAAAATATCATGCAGTTAACTTTGCAAAGATATACACCACAAAACCCAGCCATATTAAAACCCAACTAGCGCTTACAAAGCACGGACCAAACAAGAACCCAATAATTGCCTAGGTGTTACCGGCGGTTTCGTTATCCGGCAAGGGAGTTCGGCCAAAAATGATCTACTTACCTTCAACCAAGAAGAGAGAAAAATTCCCTATTTTTAGTCTCTAAAACCCTTCATGTACTAGAGTTGTATTGTAAAACCAAAAGGGAAAAATAGCCATTCTGTTGTTGCCTAATTTTCACAAAAAAAATTTATGAGTCTTTGCCTTGTATTCATTTATCCAAACTGGAGGAAGATGAAGCAGTCAAGAGACACGGCAAAGATGGCTTTCACACCTTTGTTGAAGCTCTTATTGAGTTCTAAATAAACTAACGGTGTTAGTTAAAAAATGGATGGAGATCAAAATTGTGAAGTTTGCGAATACTTAAAGGACTAAAATTAGTAGGTGTATATTTAAAGGACCATCATAAACCTACTCCCAAAGTTAAGGGACCATTTTTATCATTTTCCAAAATAATTTCGTATTTTATCTTGGGATTGTTATACTTTATCTCACCAACCAAACGAGTAAAAATTGTGTGGGGTAGCCACTTTTTAAAGTGTATTTATTTTTTATCCAGCATTTTCAATGCTTAGCAATAGTAGCCACTAGTTTATTAAAATTAATATGAAAAGACTGTGTTACCTTTTCTTCTATCTCTTTCATCTTAGGGAGAAGAACTGTACCGTTGTCTGTGAGACGGCGACTGCCGTGGACTCCGCCGACGTCTATGATTTTGATTGTAGACTAACACATATCAGTAACTTATTTTGTTCATCACTATCGCACTCTTTATCATCCTCATCCTTTGAATTCTCAGAATCATCATTAGACAAATTATCTTGGGACACTAAATTGTCGTCACTTGTATTTTCATAAGACTAGTAATGAAAAGGTTATGTAGATTTGTCTTATCAATGTTGCATCCAAGCCGAATCTGACATCAATCTTATATGTAAATTGCAATTATTATTTGTATTATTATTATTTTGTGAAAAGATACAAATAATGTTTGGTTTTCTGCTACATTATGGATCCTGAACTTACAGTTACAAGTTCAAAAGTTAAGGACACTTGATCCTGAACTTCGAGTTCAAAGTTCAAAAGTTAAGGACACCTGGTCCTGAACTTAGAATTACAAGTTCAAAAGTTAAGGACACTTGGTCCTGAACTTAGACTAACAAGCTCAAAAGTTAAGGACAATAGGTCCTGAGCTTACAGTTACAAGTTCAAAAGTTAAGGACAATAGGTCCTGAAGTCCTGAACTTGGACTAACAAGCTCAAAAGTTAAGGACAATAGGTCCTGAACTTAGGCTAAGAAGCCCACAAGTTAAGGACAATAGGTCCTGAACTTAGACTAACAAGTGTTGATACCCAATTTTTCCCAAAAATATTTTAAATTGCATATATACCTTCATAATCATGCATCAATATCAATTGGTATTTTTTCATAATTTTCCTATATTTTATTAATTTACCCAGCATTTTATTTCCAATAAATAATTATAGAATTGCATCACAAGCGATTTCAAAAGCATTTCTTGATTTATTTTATTATTTATGGTCCTATTTAAACCAAATTATTCCGTAATCAGCCAAATTGGCATCGTTTGGCTACAATTGCAATAACTTTGCAATTATAGCCCAAGCATATGATTTTATACTATTTTTTTACCAGAAATTAATCATTTGTATTTTAAAATATTAAATAGTCATTTTTAATTATTTTCTGTGCATGAAATTCATTTTATATAATTATTAGCTATTTTGTAAATTATTTTAATTAATTTGAATTGGGTATTTAACAAATAGCCTAATTTCATTTCATATCTAGCCTAAATTAAACCAAACCCAAACCTGATTAAATCAGCCCAATACCCCTAAGGCCCAATCCACTATCCTACCCGACCCAATCCCTGTTTAATCTGGACCGTTGATCAATTTTGATCAACGGACCAGATCCGTCCTAACCTTAATTAACCTAATAGACTACCCCCCCCCCCAAAACTCTCATTTTCCCTCTCATTCTCTCCGCCGTTACATCTCTCATTCTCTGAAGCTCTCTCTGCTAAAACCTAAGCTTCTACTCGCCGGTCGTTGGCTCACCGGTATCAATGGTGGTTCCACTACCACCCCTCGCCTCCATGGCTCTCCCCCCATGACGGATTATTGCTACCCTAAGGCTCTCAAAGGACCAATGGCCGTTCGACTCACACCTAGGGTCTGTGGTGACCGTTCTCGGGCCACCCTTGGCCCGTCTGAGTAAGATTTTTCTATTTTCCGGCCAGATCCAAGGCCTCTAAGCCGGAATCTCTCCATCTCAGGGGTATCTCTCTCTGAAACCCTAACTCATCTCTTGACTCTTCAGGTCTGTCATAGATTTGAGTGTATTTTGAGTTATTTTTTATGTTTTCTTAAGAATCTCTCCGATTTTTCAAAAGCGCCTTTTCATCTTCAAACTAGGGTTTCTTAACCCCTTTTCAAAATGACTTTTCCTTCTGATTTTCCGTATTATTCTATAATTTTTACTACATTTAAACGTTTATTCATGTTTTTCCCTCTTTTTATCTAATTTATTATGTTAAAACCCTAAATCCCTTGGTCCTAATCCTGGGTTTTGAGTCTGTCTCTGATGATTTAATTCGTATGTGTGCTTGTTTCTCATGAACGTTCTGAGTTTCTGTAATTTCACCCTATTATGTTCATTGGGTTTTCTGATTTTTGCTTCTTCCGCTTATATTATGATTATTCCGTCAATTCCTTTAATTATTGCTATTTTTTCTAGTTGAAGCCCTGATTCTATGTGATTTGTACTACTGTGTTCCTGATTTTTGCCTCTTCTTGCCTATTATGTGTTTATTCCGTGTATGCATAGAGACTTGTGGTAATCTCCCCTTAATCAGTACTACCCCTGTTTGAATCCCTAATTTCCTATAATTGGCACCTTTCACTGATTTCTTGTGATGATTTCCTTACTGATTTTCAGCCTCTAAGATATTTTCTTGCCTTATTTTTGGTCGACTATGCTGTCAATCAGTTCTTAAGTACTTTCCTTAATTAGATTTTCTGAACCTAGCCTAATTACTTGTTCTATACTTACTATGCCAGAAAATATTTCCTTATGTGCTATGTTCCAGTCTTATGTGATCTCTTTCCTTATTTGTCTTTACCGTTTGAAGTTAACTCCCTTAATTGAGGAGTACTTACATTGATTTTATACTGATTGATTCTGAGTTCCATAATTACTGCATGACTTTGATTCTTACATTATTATTCTACCTAGTTTCAAACTATATATACATGCTCTTTCATTAACACAAGGGGGTGAACAAAAACACGAACACATTGGTTCAAAAACTCTCTCTCACACGAAAAAAATACTCTTCTGCTTTCTTTTCTCCTGTTACTTGCTATTGTTCTAAGTCAGCCGGCTGCAAGCCAAGGCTAATTACTCTACTCTCTTGCTCCTCACTTTGTGTTTACTATCTTCTTTACTGGTATGTTCTGATTTCAATTCAAGTTTCAAAAACAATATATTTCTTTTACTGCTTCAGTTCATCCTGTTTCTAGTATGATATCACTTATGGTTTTGTTGTTCAACTTGCAACTAATATGTTTACTTCATCACTTTATCAGCATGCTTCTGAATGTGTCCCCTCCCTTAGACTTATCATGTTTATGGAATGTTATCCCCCTCCTAGTATACCCCAATTTAGCCCTTCCTTACTTATGTTTTTCTGATTTTTGGCATGAACCTCTCTGTGCAAAGCAGTTGGCTATCCTTAAGTTACATGATTCTGTGTTAATTCTAAAGTTCCCTAACCCCTTAGCATATTGCTGATTCTATACTTAAGTGCTCCAGCAACTATGTGTTTACCTATATGACCTATGTGTCCCCAAATCCCACTACCCCTGTTTGTGGTTGCTGAACCTGCCTTGGCCCTATGTTTCTTGGTTATGTATGAATTTGTTTTGGGTGCTGTGTTTGGACTGTTGCTTGTTACTCTACTCTCTTTTCAAAAAATGTCCTATTGAATAACTCCCCCTGTTGTTTTACAAAAACTATTTCAAAACAAGTCTCTTTCAAACTCTTTTCCTGCTTAAATCTTTTCAAAACTATGTCGAGCACTCTCACTCTACTCTTAGACCACTAAGTTCTGCCCCTTTTGTGTGAGCCTTGCCTTGGGACCCTTGAGCTCCCTCTGAAATTTGACACACAAAAGCTAGCCTTTCCACACTGCACTTACTCTGTCTTGGCTATGAAATCTGGGTGTGAGCACTGTCCGGGATCCCTTGAGGTCCTTAGGGAACTCTGACACACCCGGATATGAGAAGAGCTATGAAAACAATCTTGGCATTTGAGGTTCTGGAAATCCGGGCCCGTTTTCAGGCTCTCTATAGTGTAACTTCTTATTTTCTTTTTCTACTTATGTAATTCATTTCAATATTGGTCTGTAATAATTTATTGTAAACGAATATTAGGGTTGGCTAGTGAAAAGGGAGGATAGTTATATATGTTATCAACATCAATGGGTAGAAACCATGCCTTAGGTTTACATTTCCTATACGCGCATTAGAATCCATGTCTAAGACCAACACATTCAAAGCACGTCATGGCAGTAGATATCATGTTGACATTATTTTATCACTTAGATAATCACTTGCTTTAGGCTAAATAACAGCATTAACATAAAACTGTTGCTCCTGCACATCCTGAAATCATGCTGTAACTTTCTGGGCATTTAGAAATCATGCTTTAGGAATTCTGCATATTCTGAAATCATTCTGCATTTTTATATGTGCATGTTAGATACCCTGTTTTAAGATCTCGTTCACACTCGCTCAGTCACACCTAGTTAAACTATTGATGCATGAAAAGGACATAAAATAGTCTCACGTTTGATTATCCTGTTTAAGTGAAACTGGTCATAATCCCTGTATATCTTTGCAACATTTAGAACAACATGCTTTAGGTAAAAATAACTTCTAAACTGTTTTAATAATTCTGGTAATTGTTGTGCGTTATCCTACGCCTAGGCAAGCCTTAGGTAATCAACCTCTATAAAACTAGAAACTGTTCTTTGTGTTTACTGCTTAATGGTTAACAAGCTTAAAATCAGTAGGCAAGCCTGATTAGGACTTTCTCTCTGAGTTATGTAATAAATCTGACTCTGCTACCATGTTTAGGATCTGAATTTAGACCTTAATTGTGTATGAGTCATGCTGTTTGTGTGTACTATGTGTGGGGGTATATCTGAGCCTTTTATTTGTCTTCCATGCTCCCCTTTAATTGAAGTCCTATCTGTTCATTATATGTCGCCTTAGTATTTTACCTTTAAACTTGAGGGTCTACCTAGAATCCCCCCTTTTATAGGTTAAGAGTCCTAAATTCCTCCGGGACTGATAGGAAGGGACGGGTAACAGCATGCAATAGGGGTCGAGACCAACCCTCGCTTTAATTACCTTCATGGGGCGGGAAAGGGTAGATATGGATATGATGACCGATGCGTTAATACCACGTGTAGCCCCTCTTTGAGGAGTGTCATACCGGGTATTGCATTGATGTGATCCATATTATAAACAAACCTAGGATACCTCTTTACATTCACAAATATGCTTAGATTGTAATTCATTTCAAAATCTAGCTTTTCATTAACTATTTTTCAAACATCCGTGTACTTAAACTTAAATCCCCTATTATCTGAGCCATACTTGTTTATTTGCTAAATTGTACAAATCCACAAAAGCTGTTTGGCCGGGAACCACACTGGTGGATCCTGAGGGGTGCCTAACACCTTCCCCTTAGAATAATTTCAAGCCCTTACCCTGTCTCTGGTTACCAAACGTAGTTATCAATGAACCCTTTAGGTGCCCTAACGCACGTTAAATCGTTAGGTGGCGACTCTTCAAAATGCAAACCCCTTTCCCAAAAGGAACGAGTTGTCTCAACCAAAATGTCATAAACCCGATTTCGCGAGAAAAAGGGGGAGAATGGCGACTCCGCTGGGGATTTTTAGGCTTTTACCATTTCAGACCGATTTTGTGAATTTGTACCCCCTATGTGCAATTATTTACTTAATTCCTTTAAGCGTTTAATTTCTTCTTCGAAAGCAAACTGACGTATCTTTCTTGTTTCCTTCCTCTATAATCGTTTTAAATTATAAAACTGTTGTGTTTATCGCTTTCTTAACATGCAAATACATGGTATGCCTAAAGGAATCGTACATCCCTTTTGACTACCTGTATGAAAGGTACGGTCACATCAAATCATACTGTACCTACCATGACGAGTTTGCCATCACATCCTTGGGACATATCCATCGTAGAGTATTCGTCTTTATGTTTTGCTTCCTGGGTCTGATTGTGTTTCCAATGAAGAAAGAGAGAATCCATACTAGGCTGGCTATGGTAACCAAGACCCTAATGGAGGGGATTGGTGGGCAGACATTCAGCATTGTACCCATGATCATTGCAGACATATGCCGAGCCTTAGAGAAGTGTCAACAAGGAGCGAGACACTTCGAAGGCTGCAATCTACTACTTCAGCTTTACCTCGTGGAACATCTCCAGGGCGAATACCGACAAGAAATTCAGCGAAGGGCCTGGGATGACCACATCGCTTTCCACCATCCAAAGCGAATGAATTACATCTCCGACATGTTCGCTCAGCCTGTGAATGCCAAAGAATGGGTTGAGCTCTTTGATAACCTGACTGAAGAACAGGTTCAATGGATGTTCGAGTGGTTTCCGACAGAGGAGTTCATCGCCCGATCCAGATATGCACCTTTCCTATACTGATTGGTCTAAGAGGAACATACCCTTATGTCCCTCTTCGAGTTATGAGGCAAGCAGGTAGGAAGCAAGTCATACCAGGGTCGACAAGATGAGCCATCTTCGAGCTGACTTCCAAAATGATGATAGTCCCTATAAGTGCCGAGCCCAGCACATGTGGCACTGCAAGATTGTAATGGAGAAAGACACCATTGAGCCAGACAGATATCATGCCGGTTGTACCCCTTTCTATTCTGGTTGGTTGGAAGACAATTGGGATGGTCTGGGCAAGCCAGGGTTCATTCAAGACCACAGAATTATAGATGAAAAGGCCGAGGCGCAAGTCAAATACAACCAACTGCGCAAAAGGATCCGTTAATGCGAGAGCAAACACCGCGAGATACACGAGTCCAACAAGAAGCTGATTGAGGAATGGAAAGACATGGCTATCAGTGCCAACAAAAGGCTAGGATACTTAGAGCGAGGTATTGTAGGACTAGAGGGAAAATTTCTCAAATGGGTTGAAGACTGTCAAAGGGTTGGAGGGACCGAAGGTGAACATCTAGCTAGAGCATACCTGTTGCTGGGACTTCGCGAATTGGGGAAGCTGTTCGAAGGAGCCAAGGATGTCGAGACTGGGGAAGGTCCTTCTAGGACCAAATAGATAGGAATTTACTTTTTCGCTTTATGAATGTAATAAGGCCAATGGCCATTGGTGACCTTTATTTCTGGCTTATTTAGTGTCGTTTTAGGGATTCGTCTATTTATATCAATAAAATGAGGCATTTATCATTCTATGTTCTCCAAAGCAATTTGTCGCTTGGCCTACCTCGGACACAAAGAGGTTCCCAAATTAGGACACGCTTTACATTCCCGCACTATGTGTTTAAATATTTCAATACTTTTTATAATCCTCATTGACTTGATTACCTTTTGTTTTTATTTCTTTTTCTTTCTTTTTATTCCCCTCCCGAAAGGTTAGTTCGTGCACTCTGGCATCATCATCTTATTTCACAAGATTCAGGGGCCCTCCACCCACTCCTCCTCCCAGTCCCTCTAAAGGCAAGAACAAAGGCAAGAATAAAATGGAAGATTTAAACAACATCAGGAAGGAGAACGCAACTGAACGAGTAGAGGCCACTGATGGCCAGGGTATTCGGGTTCCTAATAAGAATGTGTCACAGCTTGAACAGAAACTGTTGAAATTCCAGGAAGAGCTCGATCAGGTTCGAAATCTGGAAAACCTGTCATTTTCCCTCAACGCCCCAAACATCAACTTCCCCAATGCTCAAAACCCTACACCTCCTCAAAATATCCCAAAACAACAGAATCATCCCGCACCTCACCATCACGCTGCTCCACCAAAGAACCAATGTAATGCCATACCCCAAACAATACTCCATTACTCACCCCAGAACCTGATAACTCCACAAACGGCCATTTCCACACCCATACACCATGCCATCATAACAATCCTATCTACGTGGAGATCATGCCACACTCCACCCAACCTACCTCATACACACCTGAGTCTGATGAAGAGGATCTGTTTGTAAGGAACTTGGCCAAGAAACTTAAGAAACTAACTTGCCTGATTCAGGACGTCGAGTGAAGTAAAGGAATCGAGGGGTTGAACTATGAGGACCTTTTCATATAGCCTGATGTCGAACTGCCTGAGGGGTACAAACCTTCTAAATTTGAAATGTTTGATGGTACGGGTGATCCAAGGGTCTATCCGAGGACCTATTGCGACAAGCTGGTTGGAGTAGGGAAGGATGAAAGGATCCGTATGAAGCTGTTCATGAGGAGTTTGAAAGGAGATGCATTGTCTTGGTACATCAGCCAAGATCCCAAGAAGTGGTCAAGCTGGGTGAGCATGGCATCTGACTTTATGGACAGATTCGGATTTAATACAGAGAACGCACCAGACGTGTACTATATCCAGAATTTGAAGAAGAAGCCCACGGAGACATTTCGCGAATATGCTACTCGCTGGAGATCCGAAGCTGCTAAGGTCAGACTCGCCTTAGAAGAGGAGCAAATGAACAAGTTCTTTGTCCGGGCTCAGGACCCGCAGTACTATGAACGACTGATGATGATTGAGAACCACAAGTTCTCCGACATTATCAAATTAGGTGAAAGAATTGAAGAGGGTATTAAAAGTGGTATGGTCACAAATTTTGAAGCCTTGCAAACTACGGATAAGGCTTTACAGTCCGGCGGTGTGTCCAAGAAAAAGGACGTGGGGGCCGTGATGGTTTCACAAAGGACCAAGTCTCCCCTCAAATACCAAACTTACCCAACACCTCCACTCACATACCAGCCAACCCCAAATTACCAAGCACCCTCACCCTCGTACCAAGCTCCGCCACCAACTTATCAATCATCTCCACCTCCTACATATCAACCTACTTCACCCAGATACTCCCAACCCGCTCATGTCTACCACACTTATAATTCTCAACCATCCCATTATCAATCACCCCCTGCACGCCAAAACTTCCCTAGACCTCGACCTAATTTTGATCGCAGACCTCCAAAATAATATACCGCCATCGCTGAACCCATCGACCAGCTGTATGAGAAGCTCAAAGCTGCTGGTTATGTCACCCCCATCCCTGCTACAACCCCTGAGAATCCTTCTCAATGGGTTAACCCAAACAAGTCCTGTGCATACCACTCCGGCATGAAAGGGCACACCATCGATGAATGTCGCTCTTTGAAAGACAAGATACAGTCTTTGATTGATAACAAGATCATTGTGGCAAAGGAACCCGCTCAAAGCGTCCGCAACAATCCTCTGCCAGACCATAAGGGTGGAGGTATCCACATGATTGAAGTAGAAGATGACTGGGATCCCGAGGGATCAATCGGGTTGATCGCAGAAGGTGATGACCCAAAGAAACCGACAATTACTCTCAATCCAATCATAGTCCAGATCCAACCGTCTGAGGACGCTGAGGTGAATATGTCTATACCTCTTGAGTTTGAAGCAGCGCCACCCGCAAAGACACCGGTACCAATTGAGGTTGAATTCGTGTCTCCGGCAAATGCACCCGCACCATTTGAGGTTGCAGTCTTGCCACCCAAGGCACATGTTCCATTCGAAGTGAGGATAGCCGCGCCGATCCCAGTGGCGATATCAACCACGCCACCCTTCTATACAAATGTTGTACCCTGGGACTATACAGCCGAGGCGAGAAGGAAGGGCAAGGTCAGGACTGAAGAAACTGTCGCAGCACAGGGTATGACAAGAACTGGTAGAGTCTATACCCTTGAACATCTAGCTGAATCAAGCAAGCAGGCCTCCAATCGGCCACCCCTCATTGAGACAGGTCCGGACGACCTTTGGAGGAAAGTACAGGCCAAGGAGTATTCGGTCATCGACCAGTTGAACAAGACGGCGATACAAATATCCGTTCTCTCTTTGCTGCAAAATTCGGAGACGCACAGGAATGCTTTATTGAAGGTGCTGAATGAAGCGTACGTACCAAATAACATCACTAGCGGGGAAATGGCTAATATGGTAGGACAAGTGCTGGAAAGCCATAAGATCACCTTTCATGAGGACGAGCTGCCACCTGAAGGGCTGGGGCACAACAAAGCACTGCACATCACCGTGCAATGCGAAGATTATTTCATCACCAGAATCCTGATCGATGGAGGGTCCAGTCTTAACATTTGTCCGCTGATAACGCTCAAGAAGTTGGGTAAAGGGCTGCATGAGATAAAGGATGGAGCAATCAATGTGAAAGCTTTCGATGGTTCTCAGAGGTCCACCATTGGTGAGATTAGTCTATGCCTGCAGATGGGACCAACCTGGTTCGAGGTCGATTTCCAGGTAATAGATGTACCAGCGTCTTACAACTTGCTGCTGGGACGGCCATGGATCCATGCTGCTGGGGCCGTAGCGTCAATGCTGCATCAGGCAGTAAAGTTCGAATGGAATCACCAGGAAGTGATCATTCACGGCGACGGTAACAACCCTATATACAGTCGCCAGACTATTCCGGCGATCGAGGGAAGAAGGAAGCTGGGTGGAGAAACTTACCACCACATTGAACGGGTCAATGCTATCGACAAAGACAAATGGTGGGATAGCAAAATCGAGAGCATACTGAGTTGGAATGGGCACAAGCCTGGCAAAGGGCTCGGCAAGAACCTCCAAGGAATCTCTAAACCCATAAAACTCAAGAAACATGGCACTACCTTCGGTTTGGGATATGAATACACCAGGGAAGAATTCAATAGCTGGTCGCCACCATGGCACGGTCCTTACTACCCACTAGAGCAGCCAATACCGCATCTGGAGCAGACCTTCCAACAGGCCGACATTATTTATGGGTCAGATGAAGAAGAAGCACTTGCAGCAGTGAAGAACTTGTTTCTAGAGGACAGTGATATGGACTGTTGCGTTATTCTCGAGGAGGAAGGGGAGAAAGGCCCTTCCATACAGGCTGTGAGCAGAGGGGCACATCTCAGAAATTGGACCATCAGGGCAACCAAAGCCCGACGA
The DNA here is from genome assembly GCF_001879085.1 of Nicotiana attenuata. Taxonomy (NCBI): domain Eukaryota; kingdom Viridiplantae; phylum Streptophyta; class Magnoliopsida; order Solanales; family Solanaceae; genus Nicotiana; species Nicotiana attenuata. The sequence goes on from NC_031990.1 coordinate 18,273,286, forward strand.
GCCTCGGGGTAGCAAGGCTAAAACAAGCATTATTCACTATCTTATTTACTAAATGATTTTCTTTTCGCATTTTTCAATTCCCGAAATAAGATCTTCGATGTTTAAAATAATTATTCAATTTATCAAAAGCATTTTTGATTTTTTCTTATGAATTAATATTTATTGCTATTGTTTTCTCTCATTACTTTACCTATACAGCATTACTATTACTTGTCTTGATGAACCAATGACTGTGACATACAATGAAGACAACGCAACAAACGGACATGGATTCAGAGGAAGATGACATACTTGACGAGATTGTCAAAGAAGTTGAGAATTTTGAGAACAAACCTAAGTCCAACCTGGACGAGACCGAAATTATCAACCTGGGAGATTCAGAAAATGTTAAGGAAACGCGAATCAGCATTTACCTGTCGCCATGAGAGAAGAAAGAATACACAAAATTTCCAAAGGAGTATGAGGACATATTCGCCTGGTCATATGATGACATGACTGGTCTGAGTATGTCTATTGTGGCTCACAAATTGCCAACCAATCCAATGTGTCCGCCGATAAAGCAAAAGCTCAGAAAGTTCAAGCCTGATATGAGCTTGAAAATCAAGGAAGAAGTCACCAAGCAGATTAACGGTAAGGTTCTCAAGGTAGTAGAATACCCGATGTGGTTAGCCAACATTGTGCTAGTGCCAAAGAAGGATGGGAAAGTCAGAGTCTGTGTCGACTACCGGGATCTCAACCGGGCCAGTCCGAAAGATGACTTCCCTTTGCCAAATATACACATCCTGATTGACAATTGCACCAAGCATGAGCTACAGTCATTCGTAGATTGCTTCGCTGGTTATCATCAGATCTGGAAGGACGAGGAAGATGCTGAGAAAACGGCTTTCATTACGCCGTGGGGAGTGTACTGTTACAAGATGATGCCATTCGGCCTGAAGAATACAGGGGCCACCTACATGAGGGCCATGACTACCATCTTCCATGATATGACAAGGAGATCGAGGTATATGTGGATGATGTTATTGTCAAGTCCAAGAAGGCCACTGACCACTTAGAAGATTTCTTCAATAGACTGCGGAAATACAACATGAAATTAAACCCCGCGAAGTGTGCATTTGGGGTTCCTGCTGGGAAATTGCTTGGGTTTATTGTGAGCCGCCGAGGAATAGAACTGGATCTGTCGAAGGTCAAAGCCATTCAAGAACTACCACCGCCAAGGAACAAGAAAGATGTGATGAGTTTCTTGGGGAGGCTTAACTACATCAGTCGATTCATAGCACAGCCTACAGTTATCTGTGAGCCGATCTTCAAGATGTTAAAGAAGGATGCCGCCACCAAATGGACCAATGACTGCCAAAAGGCCTTTCACAAAATCAAGGAGTACCTGTCAACACCACCAGTCTTAGTCCCGCCTGAGCCAGGTAGACCTTTATTACTCTACCTTGCAGTGTTAGATGGAGCTTTCGGCTGCGTTCTGGGGCAGCACGATGAAATAGGAAGGAAGGAGCAAGCCATTTATTATCTCAGCAAGAAGTTCACCCCGTACGAGGCCTGGTATTCTCTATTAGAACGCACCTGTTGTGCTTTGACTTGGGTAGCTCAGAAGCTGAGACATTACTTTTGTGCCTATACTACATATCTCATATCGAGAATGGATCCCTTGAAGTACATCTTTCAGAAGCCCATGCCCACTGGCAAGCTAGCCAAGTGGCAAATCCTGTTGAGTGAGTTCGACATTGTTTACGTAACTCAGAAAGCGGTCAAGGAAAAGGCACTGGCAAACCACCTTGCTGAAAACCCCGTGGATGGAGAATACGAACCCCTGAAAACATATTTTCCTGATGAAGAGGTATCATTCATAGGAGAAGACATTGCGGAATCCTATGACGGTTGGAGAATTTTCTTCGATGGAGCAGCGAACTTCAAAGGAGTTGGCATTGGAGCAGTCCTAATATCAGAAACCGTTCAGCATTATCCAGTGTCTGCCAAACTCAGGTTCCCCTGCACCAACAATATGGCCGAGTATGAAGCCTGCATCTTAGGACTCAAAATGTCCATTGACATGAACGTTCAAGAGCTGCTAGTGATTGGAAATTTAGTCTTACTTATACATTAGGTACGAGGAGAATGGGCAACCAAGAATTCCAAGATACTCCCGTATTTGCACCACCTACAGGAATTGAGAAAGAGGTTCACAAAGACGGAATTCCAACATGTTCCCAGAATCCAGAATGAGTTCGCCGATGCATTGGCTTCCCTATCATCTATGTTACAACATCTAGACAAGAATTTCATTGATCTCATTCCGGTGAAAATCCATAATCAGCCAACTTACTGTGCCCATGTTGAAGAAGAAGCAGACGAAAAGCCTTGGTTTTATGATATCAAGGAATATTTGGCAAGGAGAGTACCCAGAGCTTGCAAATCCTACTCAGAAACACACACTTTGGAGATTGTCCAACAACTTCTTTCACAACGAGGAATCCTGTATAGGAGGACTCCTGATTTAGGATTATTAAGATGTGTCGACGCAAAGGAAGCATCCAAGCTACTAGAGGAAATTCATGCTGGGACCTGCGGTCCACATATGAACGGTTTTGTCTTAGCAAAGAAGATACTCCGGGCTTGTTACTTTTGGATGACTATGGAAACGGACTGCATCCAGTATGTCCTGAAATGCCACCACTGTCAGATACATGCAGACATGATAAAGGTACCTCCAAACGAGCTTAACGCAACAAGCTCACCATGGTCGTTCGCCGCCTGGGAATGGATGTTATTGGACCAATCGAGCCTGCCGCTTCCAACGGACACAGGTTCTTCCTAGTAACCATCGACTATTTCACCAAATAGGTCGAAGCAGCATCTTACAAAGCAGTGACTAAGAAAGTCGTGGCAGACTTTGTCCGCGACTGCATTGTTTGTCGATTCGGAATTCCAGAGTCAATCATTACTGATAATGGCTCCAACCTCAACAGCGACTTGATAAAAGCTATGTGCGGAACTTTCAAGATCAAACATAAGAATTCCACAGCATACAGACCTCAGATGAATGGAGCTGTAGAAGCCGCAAACAAGAATATCAAGAAGATATTGAGGAAAATGATAGAGAAGCATAGACAGTGGCACGAGAAGTTATCATTTGCTCTACTGGGGTATCGCACCACAGTCTGCACATCAACCGGGGAAACCCCCTATATGCTGGTTTACGGTACAGAGGTTTTCATTCCCGCTGAGGTAGAAATTCCTTCCCTAAGGATCATACAAGAAGCTGAGCTCGGCGACGCAGAGTGGGTAAAAAGTCGTTATGAGCAACTATCCCTTATAGATGGAAAGAGGATGAATGCAGTTTGCCATGGTCAACTCTATCAGAACAGAATGTCCAGAGCCTTCAAAAAAAGAGTCAAGCCAAGACAGTTCACACCGGGGCAGCTAGTGTTGAAGAAAATTTTTCCGTATTAAGACGAAGCCAAAGGGAAGTTCTCTCCCAACTGGCAGGGTCCATACATGGTCCACCGGGTTTTGACAGGAGGAGCCCTCATACTTGCAGAAATGGACGAGAAGTCTGGCCAAAGCCGATCAATTCAGATGCAGTCAAGCGTTACTATGTGTAATCTTTAGGCTAGCCTTATATGATGTAAATTGAACTACGCCTGACCTGATTCCCGTTTAAGAGGGGATACGTAGGCAGCCCTATGGGTTCGGTCACAATTCAATAAAAATTTCATTTCCCCCCGCAATTGGAAACTGGGGTAGAATTTTGAGGAGGACCCTCAAAATTCCGAAGTAATTTCAGCCGATCGCCGCACGAGCAACAGTCAGAAACGTCAACCCATCAAACTGGGGCAGAATTTTGAGGAGGACCCTCAAAATTCTGCAGCAGGAGAGGCACTAGGATTGCGAAATCCTTAAACATACTGTACGCCCAGGGGACAAACATTGTTCTCAGAACCGTTGCACTTGCCAACATTTGCTATCAGCACACACCAGTAATGCTTCGTAGTCACAATGCTCCCAGTAACCACAATGCCGCAATCTGCTATCAGCTAAGAAAACTCTACTGTCATTTGTTATTTTGTTTCTTGCATAAGGCTACTATTCTGCCTTCCGAGACTAAACGTTGTCTCCCTCTGCATCTGTATCGCATAAGGCTACCATTCTGCCTTCCAATTTGCATAAGGCTACTATTCTGCCTTCCGAGACTAAACGTTGTCTCCATCTACATTTGCATTGCATAAGGCTACTATTCTGCCTTCCAACTGGCATAAGGCTACCATTCTGCCTTCCGAGACTAAGCACTGTCTCCATCTGCATTCTTGTGTAAGGCTACCATTCTGCCTTCCGAGGTTAAGCTCTACCTCCATCTGCATTCGCATCTTTGCATAAGGCTACTTTCCTGCCTTTCGAGGCTAAGCTCCGCCTCCAATTTTCTTCGAAACTAAGCGCTATCTCAAGCACTATTTATCTCGCTTTTCTTACGGGCAAAGCTCTGCCCTTCAATTCGCAAGACTGAGCTCTGTCTTGTCCGCATCATACTACTGCATCCTTCATGGGCTAAAATATCGCCAACTCGTCCAAAGGCGTCATCGTTCGACCATCTTCATGGCCCGAGAACACCATATCATGGCCTGAGGATCTCTTTCAATCTTTTGCATATCATTATTCAAAGGCGTCATGGTTCGGAGGCACCATCCTCATAGCCCGAGAACATCATTTCATGGCCTGCGAATCCTGCACCAAACAACCCATGGCCCGGGACATCATGGTCTGAGGATGCCATTTCTAACCGTCCAAAGACAACATTCATGGTCCGACGGGAATTTGCATCATGTTTAAATTATGCAATATACGCTTGCATTGCTTCTATTTACAGGTAACCCGGCGAGCAACGGCTATCCCAGCAGGAGCGACCCCGCTCCAGTTTTCCCAGCCATATCAAACCTCACCATTCCCGTAAACCGTTCACTCACCTAGCCCTAGATGTTGCGTCCGCTTTTGAGATGACTTCACCGGTATACTTCGCCGATGAATCCGGAACTACATATGGCCTGATTCCTGTAAAACCAGGGATATGTAGGCAACTCAGAAACCAGGGTGCGGCCTAAAACTCTTCAAACCGTTTCGCTTGGTCAAAATTGGCCATCATATCTTTACCCGACAACTCTTTCATCCTTCCCGGGTAAAGAGGGGCAGCTGTTGATACCCAATTTTTCCCAAAAATATTTTAAATTGCATGTATACCTTCAAAATCATGCATCAATAGCAATTGATATTTTTCCATAATTTTCCTATATTTTATTAATTTACCCAGCATTTTATTTCCAATAAATAATTACAGAATTGCATCACAAGCGATTTCAAAAGCATTTCTTGATTTATTTTATTATTTATGGTCCTATTTAAACCAAATTATTCCGTAATCAGCCAAATTGGCATCGTTTGGCTACAATTGCAATAACTTTGCAATTATAGCCCAAGCATATGATTTTATACTATTTTTTTACTAGAAATTAATCATTTGTATTTTAAAATATTAAATAGTCATTTTTAATTATTTTCTGTGCATGAAATTCATTTTATATAATTATTAGCTATTTTGTAAATTATTTTAATTAATTTGAATTGGGTATTTAACAAATAGCCTAATTTTATTTCAATTCTAGCCTAAATTAAACCAGACCCAAACCTGATTAAATCAGCCCTATACCCCTAAGGCCCAATCCACTATCCTACCCGACCCAATCCCTGTTTAATCTGGGCCGTTGATTAATTTTGATCAACGGACCAGATCCGTCCTTACCTTAACTAACCTAATAGACTACCCCCTCCCCCCCAAAACCCTCATTTTCCCTCTCATTCTCCCCGCCGTTACATCTCTCATTCTCTCAAGCTCTCTCTGCTAAAACCTAAGCTTCTACTCGCCGGTCGTTGGCTCACCGGTATCAATGGTGGTTCCACCACCACCCCTCGCCTCCATGGCTCCCCCCCCCCCCCATGCCGGATTATTGCTACCCTAAGGCTCTCAAAGGACCAATGGCCGTTCGACTCATACCTAGGGTTTGTGCTCACCGTTCTCGGGCCACCCTTGGCCCGTTTGAGTAAGATTTTTCTATTTTCCAGCCAGATCCATGGCCTCTAAGCCGGAATCTCTCCATCTCAGGGGTATCTCTCTCTGAAACCCTAACTCATCTCTTGACTCTTCAGATCTGCCATAGATCTGAGTGTATTTTGAGTTATTTTTGTTGTTTTCTTAAGAATCTCTCCGATTTTTCAAAAGCGCCTTTTCATCTTCAAACTAGGGTTTCTTAACCCCTTTTCAAAATGACTTTTCCTTCTGATTTTTCGTATTATTCTATAATTTTTACTACATTTAAATGTTTATTCATGTTTTTCCCTCTTTTTATCTGATTTATTATGTTAAATCCCTAAGTCCCTTGGTCCTAATCCTGGGTTCTGAGTTTGTCTCTGATGATTTAATTCGTATGTGTGCTTGTTTCTCATGAACGTTCTGAGTTTCAGTAATTTTACCCTATTATGTTCATTGGGTTTTCTGATTTTTGCTTCTTCCGCTTATATTATGATTATTCCGTCAATGCCTCTAATTATTGCTATTTTTTCTAGTTGAAGCCCTGATTCTATCTTATTTGTACTACTGTGCTCATTAGGATTCCTGATTTTTGCCTCTTCTTGCCTATTATGTGTTTATTCCGTGTATGCATAGAGACTTGTGGTAATCTCCCCTTAATCAGTACTACCCCTATTTGAATCCCTAATTTCCTGTAGTTGGTACCTTTCACTGATTTCTTGTGATGATTTCCTTACTGATTTTCAGCCTCTAAGATATTTTCTTGCCTTATTTTTGGTCGACTATGCTGTCAATCGATTCTTATGTACTTTCCTTAATTAGATTTTCTGAACCTAACCTAATTACTTGTTCTATACATACTATGCCTGAACATATTTCCTTATGTGCTATGTTACAGTCTTATGTGATCTCTTAACTTATTTGTCTTTACCGTTTGAAGTTAACTCCCTTAATTGAGGAGTACTTACATTGATTTTATACTGATTGATTCTGAGTTCCATAATTACTGCATGACTTTGATTCTTACCCTTATTCTACCTAGTTTCAAACTATATATACATGCTCTTTCATTAACACAAGGGGGCAAACAAAAACACGAACACATTGGTTCAAAAACTCTCTCTCACACAAAAAAACACTCTTCTGCTCTCTTTTCTCCTGTTACTTGCTATTGTTCTAAGTCAACCGACTGCAACCCAAGGCTGATTACTCTACTCTCTTGCTCCTCACTTTGTGTTTACTATCTTATTTACTGGTATGTTCTGATTTCAATTCAAGTTTCAAAAATAATATGTTTCTTTTACTGCTTCAGTTCATCCTGTTTCTAGTATGATATCACTTATGGTTTTGTTGTTCAACTTGCAACTAATATGTCTACTTCATCACTTTATCAGCATGCTTCTGAATTTGTCCCCTCCCTTAGACTTATCATATTTATGGAATGTTATTCCCCTCCTAGTATACCCCAATGTAGCCCTTCCTTACTTATGTTTTTCTGATTTCTGGCATGAACCTCTCTGTGCAAAGTAGTTGGCTATCCTTAAGTTACATGATTCTGTTTTAATTCTAAAGTTCCCTAACCCCTTAGCATATTGCTGATTCTATACTTAAGTGCTCCTGCAACTAAGTGTTTACCTATGTGACCTATGTGTCCCCAAATCCCACTACCCATGTTTGTGGTTGTTGAACCTGCCTTGGCCCTATGTTTCTTGGTTATGTATGAATTTGTTTTGGGTGCTGTGTTTGGACTGTTGCTTGTTACTCTACTCTCTTTTCAAAAAATGTCCTATTGAATAACTCCCCCTGTTGTTTTACAAAATCTATTTCAAACAAGTCTCTTTTCAAACTGTTTCCCTGCTTAAATCTTTTCAAAACTATGTCGAGCACTCTCACTCTACTCTTAGGCCACTAAATTCTGCCCCTTTTGTGTGAACCTTGCCTTGGGACCCTTGAGCTCCCTCTGAACTTTGACACACAAAAGCTGGCCTTTCCACACTGCACTTACTCTGTCTTGGCTATGAAATCTGGGTGTGAGCACTGCCCGGGATCCCTTGAGGTCCCTAGGGAACTCTGACACACTCGGATATTAGAAGGGCTATGAAAACAATCTTGGCATTGAGGTTCTGGAAATCTGGGGCCCGTTTTTAGTCTCTATAGTGTAACTTCTTATTTTATTTTTCTACTTATGTAATTCATTTCAATATTGGTCTGTAATAATTTGTTGTAAACGAATATTGGGGTTGGCTAGTGAAAAGGGGAGGGTAGTTATATATGTTATCAACATCAATGGGTAGAAACCATGCCTTAGGTTTACATTTCCTATATGCGCATTAGAATCCATGTCTAAGACCAACATATTTAAAGCATGTCATGAATTAGATATCATGTTCTTAGGTTTACTGTTTTAGCATCTCATTTGACATTATTTTATCACTTAGAAATCCTGCTTTAGGCTAAATAATAGCATTAACATAAAACTGTTGCTCCTGCACATCCTGAAATCATGCTGTAACTTTCTGGGCATTTAGAAATCATGCTTTAGGAATTCTGCATATCCTGAAATCATTCTGCATTTTTATATGTGCATGTTAGATACCCTGTTTTAGGATCTCGTTCACACTCGCTCAGTCACACCTAGTTAAATTACTGATGCATGAAAAGGACATAAAACAATCTCACGTTTGATTATCCTGTTTAAGTGAAACTGGTCATAATCCCTGTATATCTTTGCAACATTTAGAACAGCATGCTTTAGGTAAAAATAACTTCTAAACTTTTTTAATAATTCTGGTAATTGTTGTGCGTTATCCTACGCTTAGGCAAGCCTTAGGTAATCAACCTCTATAAAACTGGAAACCGTTCTTTGTGTTTACTGCTTAGTGGTTAACAAGCTTAAAATAAGTAGGCAAGCCTGATTAGGACTTCCTCTCTGAGTTATGTAATAAATCTGACTCTGCTACCATGCTTAGGATATGAATTTAGACCTTAATTGTGTATGAGTCATGTTGTTTGTGTGTACTATGTGTGGAGGTATATCTGAGCCTTTTATTTGTCTTCCGTGCTCCCCTTTAATTGAAGTCCTATCTGTTCATTATATGTCGCCTTAGTATTTTACCTTTAAACTTGAGGGTCTGCCTAGAATCCCCCTCTTTTATAGAATAGGAGTTCTAAATTCCTCCGGGACTGATAGGAAGGGACGGGTAACAGCATGCAGTAGGGGTCGAGACCAACCCTCGCTTTAATTACCTTCATGAGGCGGGAAAGGGTAGATATAGATATGATGACCGGTGCGTTAATACCACGTGTAGCCCCTCTTTGAGAAGTGTCATACCGGGTATTGCATTGATGTGATCCATATTATAAACAAACCTAGGATACCTCTTTACATTCACAAATATGCTTAGATTGTAATTCATTTCAAAATCTAGCTTTTCATTAACTGTTTTTCAAATATCCGTGTACTAAAACTTAAATCCCCTATTATCTGAGTCATACTTTTTTATTTGCTAAATTGTACAAATTCACAAAAGTTGTTTGGCCGAGAACCACACTGGTGGATCATGAGGGGTGTCTAACACCTTCCCCTTAGGATAATTTCAAGCCCTTACCCTGTCTCTGGTTACCAAATGTAGTTATCAATGAACCCCCTAGGTGCCCTAACGCACCTTAAATCGTTAGGTGGCGACTCTTCAAAATGCAAACCCCTTTCCCAAAAGGAACAAGTTGTCTCAACCAAAAATGTCATAAACCCGATTTCGCGACAAAAAGGGGGCGCGACAACAAGCTCAAAAGTTAAGGACAATTGGTCCTGAACTTAGACTAACAAGCTCAAAAGTTAAGGACACTTGGTCTTGAACTTACAGTTACAAGTTCAAAAGTTAAGGACACTTGGTCCTGAACTTAGACTAACAAGCTCAAAAGTTAAGGACAATAGGTCCTGAACTTAGACTTACAAGTTCAAAAGTTAAGGACAAGTAGTCCTTAACTTAGAGTTACAAGCACAGAACTTAAGGACAGGTGGTCGTGAACTTCGAGTTCCAAGTTCAAAAGTTAAGGACATGTAGCCCTGAAGTCGTGAACTTAGAGTTGCAAGTTCAAAAGTTAAGGACATGTAGTCCTGAAGACCTGAACTTAAAGTTGCAAGTTCAAAAGTTAAGGACACTTGGTCTTGAACTTTTATGAGCAGAAGGGTGTTTTCGTCCGGGCAGATAAAGTTTATTAAAGCAGTGGCTAAAGACTAAAGATATTTTAAACAGTGACTTAAAAGTAAATTCATGTGTTATTAGTGGCTAACCGTGCACTTCCCCAACCAAACGAACCCAGAAATCTTCAAAACAGACTGAGAGTCTTTATTGGGCTGGCCTATCTTTACGTGGGCCGGCCCAACCGAAGAATCCAACATCTAAATCATCTTTCCAAGTCCCCAACTCCCAACTGAAATCAACGCGAGTCAAACCCAGCCGAGTCCCCAAACTCGGTCCAAGAACTCCCCGTCTCTTCCCAAGATCTCATCAACGAACCAGAAAATCAGCTCCGATAGCAATTGCCGGAGTTCTTCACCATTCTCAACCACTGTGCATTCCCGCCGCATCAAAATCAAAGCATCACAAAAATCAATGGAAGAGTATCCAGAAGAACTACGAACTCCGCCGGTGGCATTAGTATCTCTGGTAGGTTGTCCAGAACTTCACGCGACAATCACTTCTCACCTTCACTCCGAACAGCCTCCTATAAATGCTCTCGCATTGCCCGATTTCTCGAAGATCTCGATTATCGCTAAGCCTTCAAAGGATACTTCTGCTCCGCCTCAACCTGTCGCCGGAATCCTAAAGAGAGATTGGCTTCTCAAACATCGGACTAGGGTTCCAGCAGTTGTTGCCGCTCTTTTTAGCTCCGATCACGTATCTGGTGATCCAGCTCAGTGGCTTCAGGTCTGCACCGATCTCGAAAACCTCAAGTAGGCTTCTTTTGTCCTTTTAACAATTGCTTCTCTCAAATTTATGGATGTATGATTCATAAAATGAGTTTCTTAAGGTTGTGTGCTAAATGAACAGAGCTGTGTTACGAGGAAGAAACGTTAAATTGGTCGTCGTGGTTGTTGCTCCATCAAATTCTAAAGGTGAGTCTTTAACACTTTGCTCTGTCTATTTGCTTTATGGCTTTCTTGCATGAATGGACTACGTACCATCTAATTATCAGCTCATAAGTTTTCATATGGAAGAGTTTTAAGAAGAACAGGGAAATAACACTTGCTCTCCTTTTTTTAAAAAAGATTCCGACACTTGCTCTGCTTATGGTTTGACCTCTCGAGCTTCATCACACTCAGTGGCATTCAGTCCTGATAATTGGAAATTTCCTTGTTATGGGTTGTAATTCTTTTTTCCTCTCCATTGGTGCTTGAGTCAGAGAGATCACTGAAATTTGGGTAAAGAACAAGTAGAATGATTAAACTATACCTAAGTTGGCTCGCAATTTCTTGCTTGGTGGAGAGGGATTTATCTAAGACATCCTTCTTCTGTTCTTCTTCCTTTTCCCCACAAATTTAGGGATTTAACCCACTTGTGATGCTTCTTTGAGACAGATGATCTGAGTGAAGACCGTATGATTGCTCTCAGAAAGCGTGCAGAACTGGACTCTAAGTATCTTATCATCTTTGTTTCAAGCGAATCAGAGCTCAAACAATCCTTGATCAGGCATGGAATTCTTTCGTCATGCTTTATCTAAATTTGATTTATAGAATCTGGTGGTGTTTGTAATTTGAGATACCTATTGCAGGTTGGGAAGCACATTCTCAGAATTGGCTAACTCTTATTACAAGGATGAAGGAAGAAGAATTAAAGCACGTATTGAAAAGAAAAACTTTCATTCTGCCGAGCTGAATATTCGATGTTGTTTCAAAGTAAGGGTTCTCTTTGACGTTTAGTAGTGCTTAATGTGTTGTCCTTGTAGTATGATTTCCGCCTTACTTAAAACTTGTTCGGGGTAGGGGTAAGGTCTGCGTACACACTACCCTCCCCAGACCCCACTAATGGGATTTTACTGGGTTGTTGTTGTTGTTGTTGTTGTTATTTTATTCCTCAAAAAATAAAAAGATGAGAGTATTTCATTATCATTTCTCATGTTATTATTTAAATGCTGAGAAGCTACCTTCTGTGCCCTTATTGTGTTGTCTTCATTATTCCTCTGGATTTTGCTTCTTTCATGATTATGCTCTGCTTAACATTGTGACAGGCTGCTGTATATGCAGAATTCTGTAGAGATTGGGTTGAAGCATTAAGGCTATATGAGGACGCCTATCATGCAGTGCGAGAGGTATATTTATGTTTGTCTGCTTGTGCTGTAGAATTTCAAGCCATTTCTGTATAGATTCTTACTGCATTTTAGACCTCTTTCAAAGGTACATTTGCATTACGAAGACATGAATTATAAAGAACTTTAAAGGCAGAGTGTTAGCTTCTTTTGGCTCTTTCTTTTCTTTGTTTAAGAAGATGACTTTAGTATAGTCAAAGTTACAAATGGCTATAGATGGAAGATTAAAAAAATGATGGCGCTTCCATAACCCCTCTATTCAGTGGCCTGCATTGATGTGGTTTCATTAGAGTGGGTTCTAATAATGTTGAAGAGATTCATCTTGGTGAAAATTAATTGAAAGACTATTTCAGTTTCTTTCTCATCCGTGTGTTAATATATTTCTGGTTGAAGTTTTAAATGTACAGTTATCCTTGTCCACCAGTGACTAGCTGCTTTCGGTAGTTAGAGCTTTGCTTGCATGTTTCATTAGAACCAACTTTGTTGCTTGATTGTGGTTCCTTTATTTCTTTGTATGTCTGGCTATCTTTAAGGATCCAAAGGAACCATCTTATCCAAATAAAATCCAAAGCACCCAAACTTGCGTTATAGGAAATGACCTTTCATCCATGTAGTGGAAATAGCTGACTGTAATAGATAAGTGTGTTTCCTTTCTCTTGCTTCATTATAGTTGCCCAGGTATCTTCTCTTAAGTGTAGTTGCACAACAGTGTGGATGAATTGTAAATACCTGTTTCAACTTCTATGTGAACAAGACTTTGCTATTGCTCATGACAGTGATAGTACCTTTAATAGGAAAAAACTTAGCAGCTTGCCTGAGTTGCAGTAGATTAATTTTTGTTAAGCCTTAAACTGTTGCATCTGTTTACTTTTTGCATTATTTGCATCTTTTAATTCATATAAATAGATATCTATAAATGATACAGATGGTTGCAACATCAACCAGATTGCCTCCTATTCAAAGGCTGATTGAGATCAAAAGTGTGGCAGACCAGTTGCATTTCAAGATTTCTACGTTGTTGCTGCATGGTGGGAAACTCGTAGAAGCAATTGCCTGGTTCCGCCAGCACTATGCTTCTTACAGGAAGCTTGTTGGAGCACCAGAAGTTATTTTCCTTCACTGGGAATGGCTAAGCCGGCAATTTCTAGTGTTTGCTGAATTACTGGAGACGAGCTCTGTCACTGCTCAGCATGTATCCCCTTTGGGTTCAGATGCTACTGATAGAGCAACTGAGTGGGAATTTCATTCAGCTTATTACTTCCAGGTTGGAAAGCGTTCTCTCTCAAGCTATTCATTCATTGTGGTTCACTTGTTGATTAGTGAACCAAATGGTCAATCAACTATGCCTCCATCGAACTAGTTGGGGTAGGCTATATGAATCTTGTGTTTCTATTCCGCTCTTTTCAGACCCTTTTCATAGTGGTCTTCAAAACTAGTGGTCTTCTCAATCTCCCACTTATCCTTACACAGAGATTCAATTCTCTATCAGAACGAAAAGACTCATCGAAAACAAGGGATCTAATATAAGTGTAACCACAAGACTTAATCCCAAGTATCGTCTATGAATTCTTTACTTTCATCGTGTATTTTTAACTAAGTTTACATTGATCTGTGAGATTAAGTGTTTTGAGACAATAAAATTGCTTCTTAAAAAAAGGAGTCTTTTTGTCCAGCTCCCTCCATGTGATTTTGGGTCTATCTCGTCTCCTTTTGTCACCTTTCTTTATCATAATGTCACACACCTACCGAGCGGTGCATATGGAGATAGGATTTGCTACCTTGAAGATTACTTTTCCTTTTGGTCAAAACGACATTTTTGTTGGAATGTCAATCAATAGAGTAAGTAGGAAAGAGCGGATGAGAACAGATTAACCTTTGCTTTTAAATTTAACATTAGGCTCTCAATTCACAACTATGTAAGAGGGAAGATGAAAATAACCTTAAGCTACTTTCCAACTATCCCAGATACCTTTCTTGGTGATCATCTTTCCAGAAAGGTTCCCATCATACAGACACTTGTTACAAGACGTCTCAAGTCCTTGACATTTCAGGAAGAATTTTTAAGTAATTAAGGTAATGAAAGTAGAGATAGCAATTCTTCTCACCAACCCATTAGAGGAAATGATTAGAAGCCATCGGCATATCGTCCTTCATTAAATACCCAATTAGAAGAAACATAAAAGTAAAGCGTTTTGGACATATAAATTTCTTACAGTCGATAAAGTACTGCTGCTTATACTTGTTCATCAAATAGCTTCTGAATTCACAAACATGTATCAGCAGCGCTCCAGTAAAGTCATTAAAATCTCAAGGTATTCATGTGCTTTGCAGTTCCCCATTTTTCAAATACTAGTTATTTTTTTCATGAAGTAGCTTTTATTTACTAATGATCAAGTCGTCATCCTTGAACTAAATTCGATCTTTTCTGTAGTGTGTTTCCTCTAGGCTCTAGTTAAACTCTGGATTTCTTTATCCTGTGTTTTTGGGTCAGTTACGACTCTATGTTTTTGTGTTGGCATGTCGTATCTATTTAACCAACTCTTTTCTCCAACTGGCACCTTTTGATATCTACTTTAATGATAACGATAACCTCTCTAACCCCTAAGCCACATTACTAGTCATTTTTGTCTTCAGCAAATAGTTTAATTTCATTCCGTTATTGTTTAGGCACTTAATTTCCTCTGCTTTTGATGAGAGTATCAAAAATTGATGATTCCTTATATTCTGTCAATTTATCTATTTAATGTGATGCTTTCTTTGACACGACTCTGGTCTAACTACTGACACAAACAACTTACTGGGTTTCTACTTTATTCAACAAAAACCTTAAGCCCTAGTTCTGGGTAGTGGAGAAGCGAGAACACTGCAACCTGTCAAACTATCATTTTATATGCAGATAGATAATGATTACATCCTTAATCCATTTTGTCGTCTAGTTTTATCTACAACTTCTTTGTAGCTCATAACGTGATTCCCCCAGAATATCCTCTGCCCACTGCATTTGAATCATCTTCTTGAAGCGCTTCCTTTGCAGAAAAGTTTTCAAATCTTGAAGTGTTTTCCCTTTAGTTAACTCCTCCACTGTCAAGTGTCAAAAGCTAATGGAACACTGAACACAAATGCCATTTGCCAGGCATTACTGTGAGTATCAGACAGGAGTATCAGGCAGGAGTCGTCCTAATTTGAGAAACTAGGACCAAGCAGTATGGAACTTCCTTTCCACTGTGCCATGCTGCTTTTCCCCATATCAGATGCAGGTTCCGCCAGTTTCTTGTTAGAATGGTGTCATTGTTGGACAAAAGTTGACTTAATAAAGTTGAATATTTTCAATTTCTAATGACAATAACCTCCTAGTTTCTTGATTTTATCTATCTTGCTCACTAAGATGACAATGAATGGGGAGATGGGATCCATCGACTTTAGGCCTCAAGGAGCAGTTTTGGCATGCTTTCACTAAATAAGCTGGCAGCAACCATGTTTCAATCTTTAAATGTTGCTTGTATAAAGCCCCATCAGTGGCAGAACTAACTTCTTTTATATCTTTGTATATATTACTTTACCTGGTTTATTACTATAGGCCAAGAACCATACGACTCTATTCATATGCTTGTTTATCTACTTTACTTAAAACAGCTAGCAGCTCATTACTTGAAGGAAAAGAGTTCCTCTCTCGAACTTGCACTATCTATGTCTGAGACTGCTGGTGAGACTGATGGGAATGCTGAATCTGTGATAGCTGCTGCTTATGTTGGCCAGTTTGCAAAACTACTGGAGCTTGGAGACACATTTGTTATGCAATCGTGAGTATGGTGATTTTCTTGTAGTAAATTAGTTCATGAATTTTTGTTGTCTCACTCCTCCAATTTAATTATTTTCCTGCTGTTCTCTCCATATACTTTTGCAGTCTTAGTGATGAAGACTACGTCCATTATGCTCTGGCTGAAGGAAAGAGATTCCAGGACTCCTATGAAATTATTGCTCTCCTAAAGAAATCTTTTGAGGCATACAACAATGATAAAGCCTCTCGGATGGCTGCCTACTGTGGCTTCCAAATGGCTAGAGAATATTTTGCAATAGGTGAATATAGTAATGCAAAAGAGGTTTTTGAGAATGTTGCTAGTCTTTATCGACAGGAGGGCTGGGTTACTTTGTTATGGAATGTCTTGGGTTACCTTAGAGACTGCTCAAAGAAAACTGCTTCTGTGAAAGATTTCACAGAGTACTCTCTTGAAATGGCTGCTCTGCCGGCACCTACTAATGCAGCTGGGCAAAGAGACTGTGGCCCAGCTGGGCCTGCAAGTCTTGCTCAAAGAGAAATAATACACAAGGAAGTGTTTTCAGTTATCAGAGGAGAATCAGAAAGTGCAGCTACTGAAGAAGACAGTAACCTCAAAGTAACAGCTGATAATCCCCTTTATCTTGAGATTGATCTTGTCAGTCCCCTCAGAGCAGTACTTCTTGCTTCAGTTGCTTTTCATGAACAAGTAGTTAAGCCTGGTGCAGAAACAGTGATTACCCTATCCCTTCTATCTCAATTGCCTCTCAATGTTGAGATTGATCAATTAGAAATCCAATTTAATCAGTCGGAGTGTAACTTTGTCATTGTAAATGCTCAAAGATCCCATTTAGCTGCAATATCCTGTTTGCAACCTGGTCGTCGGGTGGAGACAGCTCCCACCCTGGAACTTCGCACAAACAAATGGCTGCGGCTCACATATGACGTGAAACCTGGTAAGCTGGCTACTTACTCTTTTCACTTGTTGCAACTCCAAGCTTGAACTATTTCAGGTTTGACTGGAGAACACATCAAACTGAATGTATTCAGCTGATCCCATTGAAAGAATATCCGCCCGAATAATTAACTAACTAAGCATATATCTTGTGGAATATCCTTTATCTTACTTTCACAGTGACCTGAAGTACGTGCTTAGGTTGAGGTAGCATGCTCCTCATCTTCTTGTCCCAGAATTAATTGGCAGCTTCCAAGCCAATCTAGCTTTGCTTTCCCTGCACTGCATGATTGTAGCTTGTAGATGCTTTACTAACTGAAATAAATTGGGGAATGTAACTTTCAATGGAGAATTACCTCACTATTTGTCACCCCAAAAGCTAACGCACCCTCCATTTTCCACTTTAAAGGGGGTCTTGGAGCTGAACTCTACCCATCATTTGCTTATGCTTTGCCAAAGACTAACTCCATACTGAGATGAGTAAGGTTTTGTGCACCAATGAACTTCTTGTCCATATTTAGCTTTTATGACCAATCTCCAGAACGCTGCATCACTGTTGGCATTTTTTATTAAGTAAGAAGATTCAAAAATGAAATAATACTCTTGCTCATATTTTCTAGAAGCCCTGGAATAGCCTCATAGTTAAGCAAAATAAGATTCAAATAAAGCACTTCTGACTTTTCTGCACCAAAGAAAATTAGAGACTTAAGTGTCGGCAGCTTATACCAAATGTGACACTACTACATTATCTCCAGCTCTTTTGCACACTGAAAACTTTAATCCACAGCCAGTGTACTGCTTTATCCAGCAGCTTGCTTACTCCTTTCATTCCCTATATAACCAAGAAGAGAGAGCAGGGATCTCCTTGTCTAAGACCCTCTGAGGCGAGAAAAGTCCAGCTGGACCACCATTGATCAAAACTGAATATTTCACTGAGGAGGGACTGAATTTTATCCATTTTATATATAATACTCTGCTATCCATCCCAGTTTTTAATTAACATATATCATTGTATTGCACCTAAAAGTGAGATAACATTTGAACGATGTAGAGCAAAGCGGAAAGCTGGAATGCATATATGTGACTGCTAGATGGGGCCAACATTTTACAATATGTTGCCGAGCTGAAAGTCCTGCCTCCATGAATGATTTACCGCTCTGGAAGTTTGAAGATATAGTGCAAACTATACCAATGAAGGATCCTGGTCTGGCTTTCTCTGGTCAGAAGGCCGTCCAAGTTGAAGAACCAGACCCACAAGTGGATCTAAAGTTGGATTCTTCTGGCCCGGCATTGGTCGGGGAGAGCTTTACTGTTCCTGTGATTATCACCTCAAAGGGCCACAATGTCCACTCTGGTGAGTTGAAAATTAACCTTGTTGATACAAGAGGTGGTGGCTTGCTTAGTCCAAGGGAGGCAGAATCTTTTTCAACAGATAATCTCCATGTAGAGCTTGTTGGAGTATCTGGACGAGAATCTGAAGATCTCGCTAATTCAGATAACATTCGAAAAATCCAGCCCTCTTTTGGATTGATTTCTGTCCCATTTTTGAATGAGGGGGACTCCTGGTCCTGCAAATTAGAAATTAGATGGAATCGTCCTAAACCTATCATGCTTTACGTGTCACTGGGTTACTTTCCTCAAAGTCCGGAAGTTAGCTCACAGAGAGCTCATGTGCACAAAAGCTTGCAAATTGAAGGTAAGACTGCTGTTGTAATGAGCCATCGCTTTATGTTGCCGTTTCGAAGAGAACCACTTCTGCTGTCAAAGACGAAGCCAGCTTCTGATTCTGACCAAACACCATCTCTGCCTTTGAAGGAAACAAGTATACTAGTTGTTAGTGCTAAGAATTGCACAGAAGTACCTTTGCGCTTGTTGTCAATGTCTGTTGATGCAGTTGATGCTAGCACCTGTGATGTGAAAAGTAAGAGTGAGGACCCAGTAGAACCTGTGCTGCTTGTGGCAGGAGAAGAGTTTAAACAGGTTTTTGCTGTCACTCCTGAGGTTAATCTTCCTAAACTAAACATGGGTATTGTGTGTTTGAGATGGAGAAGGGATCATGGAGATGGAGAAACATCAGGTTCTTGTAGCACAGCATCTGCAGTTCTAACAAAACACAGTCTTCCTGATGTAAATGTGGAGCAACCTCCACTGATCGTGAGTTTAGATTGTCCTCCTCATGCTATTCTTGGAAATCCATTTACATACTCCGTTAAAGTTACCAACAGAACACAGTTTCTTCAGGAGGTCAAATATTCGTTGGCAGATTCACAGAGTTTTGTTTTATCAGGGCCTCATAATGATACAACTTCTATTTTGCCAAAGTCTGAGCACATACTTAGTTACAAGCTTGTACCACTTGCCTCAGGTTTTCAGCAGCTTCCTAAAATTACATTGACCTCGGTACGATATTCAGCTGGCTTTCAACCTTCAGTTGCAGCTTCTACGGTGTTTGTATTCCCATCTGAGCCACATTTTGGGTTGAAGGATATTGAAAAGATGAGAGTGGAATATGTTGCAGCCGAATAGGCTTCCACAGTTTGTTTGTTTATTCTGCAAGTTTGTGTTCGAGGGTGATTAGTCAAAGTGTATTTGATAAGAAAGCATGCGTGTGGATTATCAAGGGCGGTTCCACCCCTAGACCATTAAAGTTCTTGCTTTAGCCCCCTATATTTTTTTCTATTAGATATAAAATATGTAATTCAAATAATTATTACATTCTTATTAATATTAATGATATGTAGATCTTTTTAACTAGTTGTTGTCAGTTTGCTACCAATCATGAATCACATACTTTTTAATATTTTTTAGGAATTTGGTTGAGGTAAGTAATTATAGATGAAAGTGATGGATAATTATTTAAGTCACTTCATGCTTCTTTTCTCTTATTCGCTAAAACTTATTTGAATCAATTTGTTTACGACTTTGATTTTGTAAAGTTTGTTCTTTCAATAGACTCTTTTCAAGCTAATCAGATTGCAACACACTCGAGAATAGAATTGGAAGTGCCAAGAGATATTGTGGAAATTGGAATAGTAAATTAATTTGTTTTATATACTCAATTAGATAAAGACTTCGTTATTTTTCAAAACGAACTGGCAACATCATGTTAACAAACAAGTTCCTTGTAACTTGTAAGGAGTCATTTCTAACAATCACTGGCAACATCTCGCATAATGAGAGCTAATTTATTCTATATTTTGACATTTTTTATATTACTACACTGCATTTTGAAAATTCAAAAATAGTCAAATTTACAAGTGGTCGTTCAAAAATAGTCCAGTTTCAAAAGTAATAGAAATTTAGCCATTTTTCATGTAAAGATAAATCTGAGCGAAAACACTGTTCAAAACCCGGAAAATACGCCAGCATAATATGATGGAGTTCCAGCATAAGTACACTAGAACTCAAGCATAATATACTGGAGTTCCAGCAAAGTATACCGGTCCAGTATAATATGCTGGAAGTTCATACACAGGTGCACCGAACTCCTGTATATTATGCCGGACCGGTCTCTGTTGCAGCAAAATAGTGGCTATTTTTCATTTGACTTAGTAAACGCTGGCTATTTTTAAATGACCAGTCCGAAAACTAGCTAGACCGTACTATTTTTACCTGCATTTTAGTAGGTGGTGCATTATACAAGAAGGAGATACACGTTAATGTAATGGTATAGTCACAATATTTTATATTTATAATATAATAAATAAGGTACAAAACTAACTATCGCTAATGTGTTGAATTAGAAGTAGTACAGGAAGGAAAATACTACTAGTCCTGTAATGCTATGGATAGGGATGACAAAATGGTTAAAAGAAAACAGTTAACCACCCATATTATTCATTGAAAAATGATTTGGAGAATGAACTTTTTAAAAACAGGTCAATTATGGATAAGAACCATATTATCCGTTTAGGAAATGGATAACCAATATCCAATGGGTCTAACTTTTATATTTGTAAAGCCTCAAATTGGGGGTTCCTCAAGTTAGGGAGACTAAGAATTCTCCCAAAAGTGATCATATGCAAGTAGTCATGAGTAATATGGTTACTCATATTATCCGCCGGTTAATCCTTTTTTATCCGTATGAAAAATGGGCCAGGTTGGATAATTGAGTAGAAATGGCATGGTGTAGCCACTATTTAAGGTGGTATTTATTTTTTATCCAGCAATTCTAATGTTGAACAAAAATAGCCACTGCCCTATTAAAATTAATATGAAAAGACATTTTTACCCTTTCTTCCCTTGCTTTTCTTCCCAAACCCTTGTTTCTCTCTCTCCGTGCCTTCTCCATAACTGTTGCATTATGTTGAGGTGGCGGAGCCTATCTACACAGTCATTCTAATGCACATCGCTTGTAAGCATTCATTAAAAGACAAAAGCTCTTTAACAGAATTTTTCAATATTCATGGTTCAAAAGTTAGTAACAGAACTTTATAAGTAGGGTGTAGACCTTCTGCTCTCCTTGCATGGTTCAGTTGGAAAGCACAGAATAAAAGAAACAAAAATAATGATTTCAATTCATAGCCAAAGAATAATGTCGCAGACTCTCCCAAATTTAAATCTTTTAACTTTAATTTTCAAGTTCAAAAGTTAAGGACAGACATCAGTTACAAGTTCAAAACTTAAGGACAATAGGTCCTTAACTTTGATTTCCAAGTTCTAAAGTTAAGGACAGGCAGTCCTTAACTTTGAGTTTCAGTTTCAAAAGTTAAGGACAGGCAGTCCTTAACTTATAGTTTTCAAGTTCAAAACTTAAGGACATGCAGTCCTTAAGTTATTGTTTCAAGTTCAAAACTTAAGGACATGCCGTCCTTAAGTTATTGTTTCAAGTTCAAAACTTAAGGACATGCAGTCCTTAACTTTGAGTTTAAAGTTCAAAAGTTAAGGACAGACAGTCCTTAACTTACAGTTACACGTTCAAAAGTTAAGGACAAGCAGTACTTAACTTACGGTTACAAGTTCAAAAGTTATGGACAATAGGTCCTTAACTTTGACTTACAAGTTCAAAAGTTAAGGACGCTTGGTCTTGAAGTTTGAGTTCCAAGTTCAAAACTTAAGGACATGTAACCTTGAAGTCCTGAACTTAGAGTTCCAAGTTCAAAAGTTAAGGACATGTAGTCCTGAAGTCCTGAACTTAGAGTTTCAAGTTCAAAAGTTAAGGACATGTAGTCCTGAAGTCCTGAAGTTAAGGACATGAGCAGAAGGGTATTTTTGTCCGAGCAGTTAAAGTTTATTAAACCAGTGGCTAAAGACTAAAGACATTTAAAACGCTGGCTTTAAAATAAAGACATAAGTTGTTAGTGGCTATCTGTGCACATCGCCCGATAATTGATCCATTTTTCATTATCCGCTTTCAACCCGAACCATATCGGATCTGACCCGACCCGCCTGTTTGCCACTCCTAGCTATAGACAATATTCTCTAGTTTAATATAAATATATTCCCTGTTGTCAAAAAAAAAAAAATAGTACTAGGTAAAGACAGATCAAAGAATCAAAATCATGAATTGTTTAAATTCTTAGACATATCACATTATTATTATAATAGCATTGAGTGTAACAAAAATACATATTCCACCATAAGGCGATCTCTCAAAAAAAAAGTTTACTCGTGATAGTTGTATTGGTCAAAATCTGATCGCTGCAGTCGGTTTGACCAAGAACTCGCCTAAGCGACGAGATGGTGAAGGACGACACGGTTTGCTCCACAACCCCGTACTTACAATGCCCGACGTAACAGAGAACGACGCTCAGGGAACGACGAATGCAGACGTCGTGCGAGTTTGTATTCACCTATAGTGAGAATTTCATAACTATATATAGGGGAGGAGTCTTTCAAGAAAGGGGGGCTTTTTCTCTCTCTCTCTCTCTAGCTTCGCCTCTGTATTCTTCTTAGAAAAGAGGGGCCTTCCCATAGAAGACAAAGATAAATGATCTTCATCGATTAATGAATGAAGAAATGTAAAATATCAATGAGATTGATCTATTCTTATTTCATTTTATCCATTATTCTCCGATTGGTTTATAGATCTGGAGGTTATTAGTCTTGACTAAGATTTGCTCCTTCATCTTTTTTGATTGATTTGTTCAAAAAGGTTCCAATATCTTTTGAAGCAAACAATTTGGCGCCGTCTGTGGAGATTTCTTAGTGAAAACCTCCTAGTCTCCTCCAAATAGAAAACCAGAAACACGATCACCCACCGAGAGGAACGGTAAGTGAATCTCACACGCCAGCCTAGATCATGATGCTATATACCATCAAAAGTTGCAACCAATATCATCCCCCGCATGTCGGGCATCACATGAACCAGTCAAAACAAGCCTGGCCCGCAATAAACCAAGGCATAAAAAGGAAGGGGAGCAAGACCGAATACATCTACCAAAATCGGAAAACACCATCATCGTCAACCATCGGAACGCCAAGCAGAGCAAGTAACGCCACCGATCCACCTTCGTTCACCAACTCATCAGATCGGGATAAGGAGGATATCATCCTAACCCACCTTCTATTGAGTGCCTAAACAAGAACGTAAGCGCAGCACGGGCAAGCAAACAAAGAAACATCTAACTGAAGAATAGGAAATTGTCACGGAACCACTGAAATATCGTCCACCAGACAAACCCGACGCCTCGGAAGCAATACCCTTCGAACGATACCTTATCTCCCTCACTCAAAAGGTGTCCCAAGAAAGTCTCCTTGGGGACTTAAACATCAGGTCGACAAGGAGGAACCCCCCCCCCCCCTGAGGTCAAAGCATAATTCATCGTCCCACCCGCCAAGTCGACATCCCAAAACGAAAAACAGAAAGGTTAGACAGGAAAACTCCAACGTGTGTGAAACGAGTGCGAGCTAAGCAGCAGCATTTCCCGTTCTCCGATATCACACTCCCCGACGCAAGCAAAATTAAACTGGCTAGGACTCATCCTCGAAGTCCCTACGGGCGGAGTGATTCGCCAATCCACACGATGCCCCGAAATGACTAACAACGAGGCCGAGTATGAAGCTGTGATTGCAGGATTGAAATTAGCCCAAAAATATGACGCTAACGACTCGTCTTACATAGCGACTCCCAATAAGCGATGAATCAAGTCACTGGGACTTTCTAAATCAAAGAACCGAGATTACAAAAGTACCAGTCAGAAATCCGTAAACTACTACCGAAATTCGATGAATGCCGCCCCAGCCAGACACCAGGGGCGCAGAATGCCGAAGTAGACGGCCTCCCCAAATTAGCGGCATCCACCAAAAATATCAATAAAGAAAACGTGGTCGCCCTCCTCCATTCCTCGATAGACCATGTCGAGATACATTCTATAAATCTGACTTGGGACTGGCGCAATCGTGTCGTGACATATTTGCAGGAAGGAACGCTCCCGCAAGATAAGAAGGAAGCCAAAAGGCTCTGAATACAGACGGCCAGGTACACCTCGTGAATCACGACCTTTACGAAAGGACGTTCGGTGGCCCCCTGGCCAAATGCCTCGGACCAAACTAAACAAGGCGAGTATTATAAGAAGTACACGAGGAGCACTATGGTGCTCAAACGGGAAATTGTGCCCTCGTCAGATGCCTCATCCGTGCGCGACACTACTGATCCACCATAAAAAAATGAGGAGCCGCAGACTACGTCAGAAAATGCGAACAATATATATTGCAGGACAACTACTGTACTCCATCACTTCGCCATGGCCATTCATAAAGTGGGGGATGCATATTGTCGGACCCCTTCCAGTAGGGCGAGGTAAAGTACGCCCCCTTTTGGTTTAAACTGACTATTTTTCTAAATAGGTGGAAGCAGGTGCGTACACTCAAATGCTTGGGCAAGAAGTTATCGCATTCACGTGGAAAAATATAATATGCCGCTTTGGCATTCCCAAAGAAATCCGCTTTGGAAAATGTCGCCCACCTCAAATACTTCCATTTCTGAAAAGAGGCACCTCCTAAATCGCACTTCCTCCCCCACCCGGGTTTTGTCCCTATCAGGTTCTCTGTGAGATTTCTGATGAGGCGACAAGGGAAACGTCTCGAAGTTCGGAGTGTTGTTCATCACCCCGCCCATCGACATGGTCTTCGAGCCGAGTAATGAAGGGACTGTGTATAGATAGCCAAATCCCCATTGTATATACAAAGTCAACACATGTTTCCTACAAGAATATAATCAAAATCTCCAATGTATGAACGAAACTAGCATCCACGATACTCCAACAAATCTCCAATGTATGAATGAAAAAAGAATCCACGATACTCCAGCAAACAGAATAGAGCGCCATACTTAAGACGGGTTAATATTTCGACGAAAGATCGAAATAACACCCTTTAAGGCCAAGGGCCTCCGCCAACAAGATACGAGTTCGACTTCGATCGAATAACGACGGGTTAATATTTCGACGAAAGATCAAAATAACACCCTTTAAGGCCAAGGGCCTCCGCCAAAAAGAGGAGTTCGACTTCACTCAAACAACGACGGGTTAATATTTCGACGAACGATCGAAATAACACCCTTTAAGGCCAAGGGCCTCCGCCAAAAAGACGAGTTCGACTTCGCTCGAACAACGACAGGATACTGCTTCGAAGCCAGTTCGAAAGTAACGTCCCAATGGCTAAGGCCCGACAAATAGACAAGTTCGACTTCGCTCGAACAACGACGGGATACTGCTTCAAAGCCAGTTCGAAAGTAACGTCCCAATGGCTAAGGCCACCGACAAAAATACGAGTTCGAATTCAATCGAACGATGACGGACCAACATTTCGACAAAAATTTGAAATAATGCCCCTAAGACCAAAAGCCATCGCCGAAGATAACCGGGACTCGCGACGGGATGATACCTTGATATAAGCTCGAAAATAAAATCCCTACGGTTAAGGCCGTTATTAGAAAGAAAATCCGATAACGTTCAGATGTTGATAGATTAGCACCTCGATACGAGGTGAAAAATGCCGTCCCGTCAGCTAAAGCAGTCACCAAGGCTCCATTCAAACCGAGCGACCTTGAAGTCCCCTAAGAAGCGGGAGGTCAGCATGCAGAAATCTACTTTGCATCAACATAATGAAGAGCAAAACAAGAAAAGGAGTACGGAAGGCATATAACAATGAAAAATCCTCTTCATACAAAGCCACTGCGCAAACAACCGTAAATTACCTACAGCTAAAATCAACGGAGTCCAAGAAAAGAACAATAAACAACAAAAAAAAAGGAAGAGAAACAAAGACAGCAATTCTCTCACTCGACACCATCCCTAGGAGATCCTCCCTCATCGCTCGCACCCTCATCAGCTTTCGGTGTTGCAGAGTCATACCCACAATTTACACGAGCCTCTCGTGCCTTCACTCGTGCTCCTTCATACGCGGCCTCATTAACTTTGCCCGCCTCCCACAAACTCTTATAGATATCCCGCTAGGCTTCAGCATGAACCCAAAGCTCGTGTAAATAACGAGAAGCAGCGGCGGATGAAGATTCGACTTGAACTAATAGTTGTTCCTTTTCGGCCTCAAGAGCAGCGACCCGGTCTGCTAGGGTCGATGCATCTCGGTCAATCTCGCCAATGCGCTCCTCAAGCCTCGCTTCCCTCAACGTGGCCGTCGCTCTCTCCGACTCCTGCTCGGATTGGAGGACGCGGATGGTGTTCTCTAAAGCCGCAGCCCTCGCCAAAGCCGATGACCAAGCACTCTCGATATTTTCCAAACAGGCAACTTTTCTCTCCAACTCGGTCAACTTCCCTATCCACTCCGCGCTCATCGCCTCGACCCTGATAAGGTTCTGATCCATCTCCGATTGCATAGACCTCAACTTCTCCTGAAGATGTTCGCACTCTGCAGCAACCTCTTTACCCAACTCAAGCTCTTCGTCCTTGGCACGAAGTTGCTCCTCGAGTACATTACTCCTACGGATAGCCTCCATCAGTTGCTGATCACTCTTCTCCAACTCCTCGCCGAGGGATCGAGCATTAGGGTTCGCCCTCAGCCGTTCGTGCATCTCACGTCATTTATCGCGATAGCGCCGATATTTCCCCAGCATCGTCAGGAAAATCTTGGCCCGAGTATCAGCTCTGCGGGCACTCTCAATCTCCACCATGTACGTCTGGAAAAAAAACAGGCTAAGGCCGGGCCGCCAAGAAAAACGAAAGGAACATAAAAGGAAAGCGAAACGTACCCTCAAGCCCATAGCGGCAACTTCGTGCATCAAATCAATATCGGGAACGTTCCGGAGAGCCTCGCTCTCGGCGGCGAAGGACAAGAGGTCAAACTGCGGCACCAGGTCCTCCGTATCTCCCAAAAGGTTGATGTCCGACGGAATCTCTAGAATACGGGAGGGCCCTCCCGCCTGAACCATCGAATGGGTAAGACCCTCTTCAAACATCCTAACATCATCAGGATCAAGATCAGACTCGGATTCGTAGTCATCAACCACGACACCCTTTCCCCATTCCTGCGGCCGAGGAAAAAGCACAAACAGGTATCGCGGACGAAGGTCCGTCCAAAGTAACAGCAACGGCCTCAGAAGTCTAATCCCCGTCATGGCCGGTGGCAGGTCAATCACAGCGGCAAGAACTTTCGTCAATGGGTTGGAAATAGCAGCTGGGCACCGCCTCTGTAGGTGGAACGACATCGACCCCCGCTTCAGATCCCGTCAAGGGAAGGTCTTCTTCTAAACATATCACAGCTGAAGGAGCTATTTCAAACTCCACTCGCCGCCTTTTCGATGACTCCTCCCTTTCCTCGGCACGGGGAGATTTCCTCACTAGGGAGGCGACATGGGCTGACCTCTCAGGTCGAGTAGTGACCTCCGCGTGTGCGGCCGTAGCCGTAGATTCGACTGAAGCGGCCCTCGATGAAGCGCGGGCAGCAGACGCCGATGCAGGACGAGCAGACGAGGCAGGTTGACGGAAAGCTAATGGAGGAGCCTTCGCTCTCCGCACTCTTCCTAGCATCAACAAACATCACATAAGAAACCAAGTAAAAAGAGAAGGAGAAAGAGTAGCGAACAAAGACAATATTACTCACCAGTAAGGGGCTTGCGTCCATATTTCTCATAGAAAGACGACCATGTACGGACACCCGGCGTATGAGGAAGGATGGCACTCACCCATTCGCGGATACCATCAACGGGGGCAAGAGGCAGCTTCGCGGCTAAAAAAACACAGTTTAGTATTACCCAAATAAAAAGCGGTCAAGCACTATTCCGATAGAAGGCATAGAAACTTACGGGCGAAGTTCCATTTCTCAGGGAACCCCGAAGGATCCGCCACAAGGTGTTCGGTCCGCACGTAAAAGTAATTCTCGTAGAAACGACGGTTGGCTCTATCGCCCATCTTCACCACCAGACTCTTCGACCCCCGGCGGCGCATGTGAATCATCGTGCCACGAATGAGTTGAGGGGCAAAAATATTGAGCATATGTCCCAAGGTGATTTCACGACCAGCAAGCTCCGCAAACTTGAGCAGCATAAGGAACAATTTGTATAGGTACGGCGAAAGCTGCGCTGGGCATACCTCATAAAAACGGCAGAAATCTACCACCAAGGGAGGGAGAGGAAACGTGCATCCGACAATAAAAGGGTAGGCGTAGAACGCACAATACCCTGGACGTCAAAATGGACTATGTCGTCCCCCACCGCCGGCAGTATTTCAACATGGCGAGGGATCCCCCACCTGGCCTTCAATTCTGCGATTCCCTCCAGTTATGACGGATGGAGCAGGTTCCGGTTCCTCCCCAACGGGGCTGTGAAAATCACTCCATACTTTTCCAGGGAGAGGCAAGATTTCAGCCACCGATGGGACCTCCTCATCCTCTACCACTTCTGCTCCTCCAGTGGCCAGAACATTGTTTTCCGGCGCCGGAGTTGTGGCAGAAAGATCAGTGCGAGAGGAATCGCCAGCCATTTGAATCGATTTGATAGAGCAAGAAGATAAAGAAAAGGAGAGACGAAAATTTCTGGCCAACTAAAGGAAATAAAAAATCCGAAGTATCGGGAGGAAAGAGGATTAGCAAAATTTTCTTAAGCGAAGGCAAATAATGTGTCAAATCGAATGGCGCAATCTTATTTATAAGAGACATAAATTTTTTGAGCACGAAATCTAAGAGTCGTCAATTGAAGTTGATAGGGCATAAAACGGTTCAAACCCCTAGGAACGTGTGTCATAATGGCAAATAACCATAAATGACGCTTCAAGACAAACGATGTTCAGGTTCCGAAACGACCAAAACGGTTCGAGGGTATCAAAAAGACGCCGTCATATTGCTAGAATCTAAAGACCATACCCAAGGGATAGGTGATCAGATTTCTCTTAGATATGTAACGACCGTAAATCCGCCTACCAGGCCCGACAAGAGGCAACCCCGGTAGACGGAGAGACTAACTGTATTGGTCAAAATCTGATCGCTGCAGTCGGCTTGACCAAGATCCCGCCTAAGCGACGAGATGGTGAAGGACGACACGGTTTGCTCCGCAACCCCGTACTTACAATGCCCACCGTAACAGAGAACGACGCTCAGGGAACGACGAATGCGGACGTCGTGCGAGTTTGTATTGACCTATAGTGAGAATTTCATAACTATATATAGGGGAGGAGTCTTTCAAGAAAGGGGGGCTTTTTCTCTCTCTCTCTAGCTTCGCCTCTGTATTCTTCTTAGAAAAGAGGGGCCTTCCCATAGAAGACAAAGATAAATGATCTTCATCGATTAATGAATGAAGAAATGTAAAATATCAATGAGATTGATCTATTCTTATTTTATTTTATGCATTATTCTCCGATTAGTTTATAGATCTGGAGGTCATTAGTCTCGACTAAGATTTGCTCCTTCATCTTCTTTGATTGATTTGTTCAAAAAGGTTCCAATATCTTTTGAAGCAAACAATAGTTGTATGTATTAATTTACTAAATTTAATTCTAACGAGAACATAGCGCACAATCAAAATTGTACAGTTAGATCATCTCCACGCACAGTGTATGTGTGATTGCAACGTGTGTTATTGTTGCTAGACACATTACATATATGTGGTCATACACTACTAAAAGTTAGGACATGAACAATTATTTTCTCAATTTGCTAGTCACTTTTATTTGTTAACCATGCTCAATTAGCATGGAAGTTGCACGTGCCGTTAAATAAAAGTATAGGAAAATATAAAATTTAACACATCTTCAAATATCAGAGTAAAGCACTTTAACTCATCTAGTAAGGATTCTTTTTTTTATGGGTAAATAATATATTATATAAATATTTGCACTAAGCTAGTGCAACAAGTGTAATTACAGGTTGTGCAAATCAGCAATTGCGTCTAAAATATGCGATCAACAAAATGAAATTAAGTTTAAGGCACTATAAATTTCTTCTTTTGCCTTTAAAAATTCTATTGTTTCTTTCAAGCCAGACATACCACACCAGATAACTTGAGGAACAGTGTTTCAGGTCGTTTGAGCTTTCTTGCATAGACTCTTCCGGGTTAAGCACTTCAGCATTTCTGAAATGGAGTTAGGCATGGTCCAAGACATACCAAATATTGAAAAGAACATGTTCCATATCTGGTTTGTAATGTTGCAATGCAAAAAAAGGTAGGTACATCTTCAGATTGTTCTTCACATAAAGGACATCTGCGACACAGCTTGAAACCCCTTTTGTGGAGATTGTTTTCTGTGAGGCATGCCTCCTAAGCCACAATCCAAGAGAAGTAAGAAACCTTTAAAGGTGCCATGTTGTACCATATTTTTTCCAAGGCCATAACTCACTGTTGCTAAAATCCAGCATATTGTAACAACTTTTAACTGAAAAAAGGCCTTGGAGTGACCCTTCTCAATTTTGTTGTGGTCCAAAACGGTGTTGCTTAACATTTGTAGCAAGAGGCCTACCTTCTCCATTTTCCAATCATTAATATTCCTTCTAAGAATCAAATTACAGCCTTGCGATGTACAGAAATTTGCAATTGCCTCAATGTGACTCAAGGATAAATTATAAAAATCTGAAAATTGGTCTTTTAGTGGCGTATGACCCAACCGTGCATCTTCCCAAAACCTGATTTTCTTTCCATTGCCAAGAATAAAATCCCTGTTTGACTCAAACTTGTTCCAATGCCCTCTAATATGTTTCCATAAACCGGTTCCATGAGGCACTCTAGACTCTTCGTGCCATGGATTGTCCAACGAAAACTTTTCCACCAAAGTTCTCCTCCAAAGCGCATTTTCCTCCATGTTGAATCTCTAATGCCACTTCATCATAAGACTTCCATTATGATTATTAAGGTTCTTAATTCCTAGACCCGCCCTTCCATTTATCTTTGATGACTGTTTTTCTATTTACAAGGCAAATAGGCTTTGATAGTTTATTGCCATTCCAAGAAAATCTCTCCTTGATTTGTCCATGCATTTCAACACTGAAGAAGGAGTCGGAAATAGAGACATGGTGTAAGTGGGCAGTGCGTCAAGCACACTATTGATTAAAGTTATTCTACCACCCAGGGAGATATATTGTCTCTTCCAATTCGCCAACCTTTTTTCCATCTTCTCAAGGACCTCGTTTCAAATTGACGCTGATTTGTATTTGGCTCCTAAAGGTAACCCCAGATATTTTGTAGGAAACGAACCGTGGTTGCATTGCAATAATGTTGCAAGTTGACTGATATTTGGCACATTATTCACCGGAAACATGAAATTTTTTGAAAAGTTTGTGTACAGGCCCGAAGCAAATTCAAACAAAGACAAAATCATTCTCAATAATAAAACCTAATGTTCCTCTGCATCACATAAAATTAGTACGTATTCAAATTAATGAAAAAGTGATAATCTGCTATTTTATTCTTAACTCGATTCGCTTAATAAATATAAGATCCTCACATTATATTATGCCTAATATTCCTGTTATAGTTAAAATTTAAGAAAGTGATACATGTAGTAGGTGCAAACTAATTTTTTCATGAGATAATCTTTTAATGTAAACATCAAATCTAGTGTAATATACTTTAAGATTTAAACTATCAGTGATTTTGACTTTCTGATCTGGCTTTACCAATTATTTTGTAATTTTTGACTGTCTGATCTGGCTTTCAACAAACTTTAATTTTTTATTCTTTAAATATACACAATGACATAATAAAAATATCCAGACACAAAATGCATACGTGGTTACACGCCGGTAATATTATCTCCATACATTATACATGTATATAGTTCTCCTAAAATTTTTGTTCAGAGATATAAATTTTCCTTTCAAATTACTATAGTCACTTTTATAGGACTAATAAAAATATCAATCAATGTTTAAAACCATTTTTCCTTTATTTCACTTTACTCATTTTATTTTCGCAAATTTCAAAGTTTCTTTTTCGTAACACAAACAATTAAAAAGGAGAAAATCTTTTGCGGAAAAAGTGCACCAAGCAAAAAGCCGCTCTATATAACCGTATTCAAAATTTAAAAATAACTTTTCATACACTCAAGAATGTGTTCTGAATTCAGAAAAAAGTACTTATAATTACATTGATAGTTTGATACTATTTTTAATAATAATACATAATACTCATATGTTATAAAATTATAATTAAGTTGCCTTTTTTTATTCCATTGAAAACCTCTCAGTTTAGGCCAGTTGCATGCCTCTGCTACTGCTTTCCTCTCTTCTCAAAACTTCGGTTCTGTTTTCCATATATATTCCGTTCTTCGTTTCGCCGCTAATCCGACGTACAATCGCCTCCCGGTAAGTGCATTTTCATGTACACCATAATGCTTACTACATGCCTGTTTGTTACTTAAGCTTTCATATATTGCTGCTCAAAAGACTTGAAATTCGCCGTTTCTTTAAACAGTCAAATTTGTTGTACTAGGGTTTTGACTTCGGTTGAAAACTTAACTATTTGAGGCAACGATCAACAAAAACACAGAGAACTCTTTGAAGTTTTGTGTATTTTTTTTCCGTCTAAAGTCGTGTTATTTGTGAAACAATGTGAAGTGTGGGTTTCATTACTTGCTTAAATAGTTTTTTTATTGCTTCTACTTTTGCGCTTGTGTTTATTCTAGTTTGGACAATGCACGATCTTAGCTTCTTGTTGGAAGAGTTTGATGATGTTCAGGTTGTGTTTATTTTCCATTTTGGGTAATTTTCAACTTTTCCCCTGTCCACCAAAGGTAGTGATAGTTGGGTAAGTACTCCTCCATTGGGTTCGAGCCCTGAGAAAGGAGTCGCCTTTTGTAGGAGCGCTTTACCCCCAAAATGGGGCTTCCCCGCATGTATGAATCCAGATTAGTCAGGCCCCAACGCAGGCCAAAGACACCGGGTGGACAACCAAAAAGAAAAAAAAAAAGTTTCCCCTGTGCCGAAAGCACATGTTCTTTTTGTTATCCTTGGATTATTTGGTTCACTGACAAGCTCTGCAGGAGTATTCAAGAATTGTATTATGGTGAAATAATGGTAGGAGATTATCCGCTGATATGCATCTCTTGTTGGACAGTTAGTTCATTATATTAAAAAGGTGATATGCAAATATAATCTTGTGTCTGGTTTATAAGAGATAAAGTTTATTTCCCAATAATACCTTTGGCCTATATATCACTCAACCATCAATCTTGAAGATCTATGATTAGATGAAATCTTACTAAATTAAGGATAATCATGCATCTCTTTCTTGCATACGAAACTAAATTTGTGTGACACCAACCATAGGAATTGGTTTTTATAATCAATATACAAATAAATATAACAAGGTGACCTCAAAAATTATTGCAACATGCCATACTTTATGAAACATTCCTTAAATTTTGATAAACATCGTGATAGTCTATACAGTAAGAACTACTTTCAAGGGGGGTTTTGGGGTCATTTTGGTGCTATTATCCAGGTATTTAATACAAATCCTTCTTCCACATTCTATAATTTAACATAATACATATATTCGCGCATAAATTATGCTGTTATTATTCATATGGGAAATGACTATTATAATAAATTATAGGATAGCAAGAATTGTGATGCTGGATTCTTGTTGTTTTAGATAGCTGAAGAATTCTAGAGTTTATGTACATTCTCAGAACTCGAGTACATTTGCTTGACAACTTAATCTTCTCTTGCTCATCCTGTTTGACGGTCACTTCCCTTTTTTTGACAATATATCTTGTTCATGTGTTGTTGCAATTCAGTCAAGAAGCTTGACATTCTTCTACTATTGATGTTTTAGGCATTAAAGACTCATGAAGGTGTATAGTTCTTTGGGTTTGCAGTAGCTCTGATGTCCAAAATTTGGAGGAACTCCAAAGCTAAATATGTCGATAGATAATTTCAGCCCTAAAGTTTTGTCTATTCTGTAAAGGGGTGGGCTGGCACCTGCCTCCCAATTTTTTATTGACCCTATTCTGCCTTTCTTTCTCTTTTTTCCTTATGATAAATCTTTTTTAACTGGACTCTGTCCTCCTATTTAAAACATTTACGTTCACCCAAAAGTAAACTAATTGATATGTCTTCTCAAGCCAAAGCCGCATTTTAATAGCCTATAATTTTGTCTACCTTAAAATCAAGTCTATGTTGTGTGACTTTGTTTTACTTGCATGATGAACACATTTTAGTTATATTTTCTAGTTCAATTTTTTGTTCAGATATTATCTCATACTTTCTTATGGAGCACAGTTTAAAATACAGTTTGTTATTTATAATTCCCGTAGGATATATTTTTTGAAAAAGTTCCATTTTAATACTGCAATGCCAATCTTTTGAGTTCTATATTTGCAGTTGCTACATGTGTGTGCCAAAATTTTTGTCCACCTTACCAAGTCTAGATCCTGTGCCTTCCACTTCCGCTGTTTGTTCTATAAGTACTGCGCTTCTTCCCATTGCTAGCGAGATATTTGATCTGTTTCCTAGTAATATATGAACTTCATCCTTTATCTTAAATTTAGTGACATTTCTTTTTGAACGACTTTTTCACAAGAGTCTTCTGCTTTTGATTGATCACTTGATCCACAACTCTACTTGTATTAGTCACTGGAGAAGAAATAAGGGAATTGGCCTCTTCTTAGTTGGAATTAACGCAAATGATGCCAATGTCTTGTTTATCGTCTTCAAGGGTCCCTTTTGCTTACTTGACTTGTGGTTCACCCTTCTAGTTGGTTTATCCATGTTGGAACGTGGAAGGTCCAATAAGCTGCACTAAATCTATCAACATGAGTTTGTCCTCTTGTACTTCCGTTCTTCTATTGTTTGAGTATTATGGATGCATAAAATAAATTTTCCTAACTGGACAAAATTGGAACTAAAATTGGTTCTCTATTCTCAAGTCATCTATCATCGGGTATCAAGGGATTGAAAAGTGAGTGTTACGCTAAGGTTTGATACCCTAATACTTCTAAAGATATTGTTTAACATTGCAAAAGAACTCATCTTCTTTTTAAAAAGGGGAAAAGATGCTTTGACAATCTGATTGAAGTTGTCAATAACAAATGTTGCTCAACTGGAGCTGAAACAATTGGCTTACAAAATCTAACAAATCACAGGAGGACAAGAGAAAAGGTATTAGTGTGGAAAAGGCAACCATTAAAACTGGTTGCACACAAAAATTACACCATTTCACGCTGGACTTGAGAAAACTTGCAAATTTATCCTCATCCCGGCTCCGGGCCAGTATGGTCACTTCAAAGAACAAGTTGAAACTAATAAGTAAAATGCTGTGCGGTTCTCTTGTTCCGGGGACAATGAGTAATATCACAGGCAAAAATGCTTGTGAGAAATGAAAGGAGCGAATTATTCTCCTTCTTTAGTGATCTCTTCCAAGTTAGGGAGCTCTCTTTGTTATGAGACAACAGCTGGAGAAGGAAAAGATGACTTTCCCTTCTTCACTAAGTGACTTAGAAGAGACTAGTCCTTTGTCAGGGTATATCTGTGATATGTTATTTTTGGTGCATAAGCACTGAATTCTGAACACAATCAATTTTATGAGCTAGCTTGTGCAGTTTACGTATTATTCGCTGATCCTTTCTGCATCTACAGAACAAGTAATGGACCCAGAAGTTCTGACAAGGGAATTCAAGAAATCCACATATGCCATACTTGAGATTTAACTTGTATTTCTCCTATGTTAAGGGATTCAAAATTTTATGTATGTTTAAATTTGTTTTACCCTATTTACACAGTATAAATTTGTTTGAATCCCCTTCATTGCATGTGGCACCGCCACTCCTACAAAAAGTAGCTCTACAGTGTACTTGTAGAGTTCTTTTTTTTTTTGGGGGATAAGGTAGGTATCTTCTAGAGTTAAATTAGACTTCGCCTTTTATGATATTATGGATGTTTGAATGCATTAGGTTTGAAATTTTTATTTTTTAGTTCAATGCCCTTATGGCTGTTCCATGGTATGTTATTCTAGGTTTATGATGGGAGATCTCGCCATGGTGGAGGAGACATCATGCGAAGGTAAAATCTTTTATTAATTAATCTAAAAAGAAAAAAAAAGTTTGTTTGATGGATCTTTCTCTTGCAATCTTTGAGTCGTTAGTGGCTATCGTATTATATGTTATTATTTCAATGGTCAGACATAAAGAATGTGGATGTAATTGTATACCAGTACATAGCATTGAGAGCAGCTGATGATATTATTCATAAAATGATCATGAGATATTGTTGTGGTATAGGGTTTCTTAATGCCTTGTATCATCAACGCATTGAAAGTTTAAACTGGGCTCTTTGACCCTTTATTTTTAAAGTATAGTTTATAAACAAATTCCTCCCTTTTGTTCACTCCTTTATCATCTTGAAATTTATTGATTTGTTTTGATTGCTTTGGACGTTTGTGCAAAATCCTAAGCCATTTATTTCATTTACTTATTTTCCCGTCTGACTATTTTTATTGTTGTAGATGGCTTTAAACAGTATATTAAGGTGACAAAGGACAGAAGAATCATATGTCAAACTCAGTGTCTCAATCCACCTGCCAATATGTATGTAAAAAGTCACAAAATCATTTAATATTCCAGCTTTCATTGCTCTTCTGCCTATGCTTCACCTTCAGAACAGCTCATGCATGTTTTATTACCATGTTATGGTGTACGGTTATGGAACATTATGTGCTGATATAATTTCTATCTGCTGCTGGAAGTTCTTCTAATTGAGTTGTGAATAAACTTCTATTTTCTTTTCTTGAGGGAAATAAGAGAATTGAGAAGTAAGTTTGTTCAGTGGAAAATTTGGAAGTTCCCTCCAAAAGCATTTTTCTATCTGGAGTTTATCAATTTTTTATTCCAATTTCGGATGGAACTTGGAAGCTATTTATTGTTGTCATTAAGTTGTTTATCACCGGCAAACATGGTAATTTTTTTATTCTTTCTGGTGTTAAAGTGTTAGCTCTTCCTTCTCCAAAAAAAAAACCCAAAAAAGAGAGAAAGATTTAGCTCTTGAATCTGCTAGCAGGAAAATTTATTTTCTCCTTTTCACGTTCATTAGTTTCAATTCTTCTTTCCCCATTACAACTGCATGATCCACTACTAAAACCAAGCGATGCTTTTGAATCCTCAAATTACTCCCTTTAGCAGGCATTGTTCTCTTTCTTCTGCAACTGCCATGACATCAAGGCGCGGCCATCCTCTGCGCAGTGCAACTCAATTTTCAACATGTTTCCATCTTCAAACTGGTCCAATGTTACTTCCTCTGCAAAATGCTGCACCCATTATGCAAAAACATGTGGAGAGATTTTAATCAATTTTCCATTGTAGCCGTAGAGGCAAAAACTAAATACAGCCTTTTTATCCAATCCAAGTATGACTAAAGTCCCATTTATCCGTTCAAAAAAAATATCACAAAGATATATCCATCGAAAAAATAGAAAAAAAACTTATGACATGGTGATGCAGGAGGATTAACATTATAATATGCCTTAAAAGCAGAAGCTTAATTTCTGATTGACAAATTTCATGCTCTACAGTTAACAAGGGTTTACTGTTTCTGTTGAGTGAAATCTAAATCATGGGGCATTCTTTTGAAAAACGGTTTTGTCTGCTGGGTAATGCATTACATGGCCAGATGCTTTCCACCCTTCCTCGCTTCTTTGCTCCATTTATGCAAATTATGAGGTGCACTTACTCTGAAATGCTTAACAGGCCTGCAGTTTGGAATATAACAGACATTATACGGGAAGAAAAACTTGACTTCCTGTCTGAGTTATCCTGCTGCTTGTTACGTCGCGCTCCAGAAAATTCTTATCAGGAAAAGGAGTGGGGAGAATTCCTCGGTTTCCTTCGGAAATACAAAAGGGTAAATTTGCTTCTAGAATCCTGAATATACCTTATTGCACTGATGAATTCCTGCGGGAAAAAAAAATGAAGAAGGCAGCAAATGTTTTGATTCCTACTAACAATTTCTAGGTGCTCATATTACTTTTAATTTCTATTGGTCTATCCAAGCATATCTTTTTGTATTAGTTTGCTATTAAAGATTGTAACTATTGTTGGACATGATCTTGAAGGTTGCTACTGGAAAGCATGAATCCTTTGAATTTTTCATACTTCCTCCGAAAGAAGGCTCAGGATTGAGCTCTACAAATGTTTGTTACCGGGAGGGGGGAAAACCAAGTGAATGTCCTGCGGGTAAGGCCTCTGGATCAACTTCTTGTGTGATTGAGGATGCTTGTTCTCCCTACTGTAAGGAGGCTGTTGTAGGTGCCCCAACTCTTGATGGGTCAGCCAAAGCTATTGGAAGACCTGACAAAACAACTCAACAAAATCTTTCCTTGGAGAGAAATTATGTGCGTGCAGATCCCAGTTATCTGAAAACTCTAGGTCACACTCATTCTGGTTGGATTTTTGGGGCAATTGCTGAGTTCGTAGACAATTCTCGAGACGCTAAAGCAACTAAGTAGGTACACAAGTTCCCTTTCCTGTTCTATGATTCTTTACTGACTTCCTTATTTATATTTTGTCTATACTTCCCTTTCTAGTACTGTTACCAATGATTCT
The DNA here is from genome assembly GCF_001879085.1 of Nicotiana attenuata. NCBI lineage: Eukaryota > Viridiplantae > Streptophyta > Magnoliopsida > Solanales > Solanaceae > Nicotiana > Nicotiana attenuata. The sequence goes on from NC_031990.1 coordinate 18,312,330, forward strand.
TTTTCTTCAAATTTGCTTTTCCTTCTACTTGATCATTCTGCCGTGCTTGCAGTTCCCTCTTCTAACATTTCCTAAAAGGTGGGGGAAGGCAGAGGTTACCATGCATGTTTGTGCATTTAAGTTTCATAGTTCCTCATTTCACATTGCTTTTCATTGGCTGTTTGACAGGCTGGAAATTTCTATTGACATGATATTTTCAAAAGCGGTTGGCAGAGAAATTCCTATGCTGTGCATTATAGACGATGGGTGTGGAATGAACCATCAGGAGGTGCTTCAGATGGTATCATTTGGACACAGGCAACCTGATGCAGATGACCCTAATCGTATTGGGAGATTTGGAATTGGTTTTAAGGTTGTTTAATATTTGCTGTTGTCACCCTTTATGTGAAATTCCGGAGGTCCCTATCTTGTTGCCTGAAGAACCTTATAAATAGATCTCATTTAACCTTTTTAATGATATGAATTAAAAATATTTTTATTGTGTCCTTGTCCACCATGATTTTGTTCCCACTTTTCTTAAAGAGATAGGGTGAGAATTCTATTCCATTCACATAGTTCGTTGATGTGCTGCATACAAGCTGTATACAGGAAGTTGTGAATCCTAAGCTAAAACATGGTTCTGTACAAAGTATACCTGCAATTAGCTTTTATACCATGTAGTTGTTGGGAATAAGCTTCATGGTTTAATGGTTAGGACTTTGGAGTTTGAATCCTGTAATTAATGATATGACTTCCTCATTTATAAGAATGCTGGATTGCAATGCAAATGCGGGCATATAGATGCATCTCCTTTTGCTTGAGTTTCTTCACCTTGTGCTGTAACCCCTGATTAGCTTTTGGATAACATGATATCTTTGTTGTTCCATTGGTGTTCTTTGTGCAGACTGGGGCAATGAAACTTGGAAAAGATGCCTTGGTTCTGACACAGACTGCTAACTCTAGATCAATTGCTTTCCTTTCCCAGACACTCAATGAAGGAAAAGATGTAGGCACCAAAGCAACTTAATAGACTTCTTGTTTTGGTTATAATGCTTTCTCAGTAGTGCTCGTCTTTATCTGCTCATTCTTATGCTGCAGAATCTGGAGATACCCATTGTAAGCTACTACAGAAATGGGCAATTTATGGAGCTGGATAAGCAAAATGAGGCTTTGTTCAAACACAACTTGAAAGCTATTAAGGAATTTTCACCATTTGATAAATACTTCATAGGTGAAAAAGTAGGTCTATTCAGTAATAATGGCACAGGAACACAGATCTATATCTGGAACCTGGATGAGTGGGGATCCAATTATAGCCTGCAATGGGAGTCTGGAATAACTGGTGCGAGCTCCTTTCATCAGGGCGATATTCTCATTCGTTCTAGACGGGTCAGAGCTCGTCCAGGCCAGATGACTCAAATGGTTGGTTACCTCCTTTTATAACTTATATCATTATTTTTCTCTTCATATTGCTAAGTTGCTGTTGTTTGGTTTTAGGTGCCTTTGGACTATTCACTTAGATCTTATTTGGAAGTGATCTTTCTTGATCCACGGATGAAAATATATGTCCAAGGATCACAGGTACTTGCATACATATGGCTCTGTGTCACAATTGCGTAGGCTGGTCCCAAACTCCCAATGTATCGCTAATAAGATCGGAAACTGATTTTCTTATGTTTACTACTTTAACAGGTTAAAAGCCGACCATTAGCAAGATCTCTAAACAAGACTGTTGTGGAAAATGGTACTATTATGGGGAAACCTGTTCAACTTACACTAGGTTGCAGTCAATTGGAATGGGAAGAAGCAAATAGTGGAATGTTTCTGTATTGGCATGGGCGTCTAATAGAGGTGAGCATTGGACATCCATCCATTCATGCCTTCTTCATTGTTTCGGAAATAAGAGATGTTTTCTTTCTTTTGCCTTCAGTTGTTCATAATTTTATTGTGATCTAGCATTCCATAGCTGTGAAATGAAAAGAAGATTGAACTTTAACCTCCCACCCCTCCCTGCCCCCCCCACAAAGAAAAAAGAAATAAAAGAAGATTGAACTAAGAATGGGTTCAGATAGAAGATTGGTTTTTTTAAGTGAATTTCATTAAATAGTACCAAGAAGGTATTGCAAATTTACAAGAAGGGTAGTTACAGTTTCACAACTACCTCTATTTCAACAAGATCCATATCATCTAAGCATTCTTACACAATTAGCATCTAATCTGAGATTGTTTGGTTGTGTAGAATATTATCTCTCTTTTCTATTGGATCTTATTCTTGTACTCTGCTTCTTGACTTTTTAACTGTTCAGTCTCAAATCTCAATTTAGTTTTTGCCATTGGATCTAACACCTGGAGTTTTTGGTCAGTTGGGGTATGCCTTAATGGATATTCTACTATTTCATTAGTTTCCATGGGAGATTAAATTGTTGTCATATTTGAAGCTTGACCCCTTTTTGAAGCACTGTCAGTTCTTTTAATCCGTTTCTCAATTTAATTTGATAATGCTTGTCGTTTTCTGTTGCCTATACTTACATGGATTCGTTGTTTCTTAATTTGGAAATCACGCTCCCATGCACCTATTAACACTGAGAGAACAACTCCGATCCTTCAACGGATTTTAGCTTTCATTGTCTGAGTTTTGATCCATGAAAAATCTGATTGAATTCTCAATTGCTAAAATATATGAAAGAGTTGCTTAGGAATTTTTAGAAGCTAGCTTAACGATAATGAGTAGCCCTGCAGTTTAACGTCCACACACTGCTCATGTATAACTAGTAGAAGTGGATCAGAAAGTTTTGCAATTTTGTGATGGCGAATTCTGGAAAATAACTTTTCTTGGATTATGCTTTGTAACATGGTAGTCGGCAGGTTGGATGATATTCAACTTTTATCTAATTGCTCTTCAAAGGTCCACCAACAGGGGGATAAATCAGACAAAAATTCGGGCTGTCCTTTTTTTCCCGACTTTCTTTGGTTTTATGTGAAAGTAGGAACTGCGAAGCGATTTTCTTGTAACTTGTCCACAGTTTGAGGACAACACAATCGTTTGTTTATCCACTTTTGAGGTAGAAACTCTTAATTTATTAGCCTGTTCAGTTAGATGTATCCTTTCTCCAGTTTAAGATCTTGTCCACAAGACCTTCTAAAATGCAGAGTGCTATTAGCAAATACTTTCCACTCAGCATGAGGAGTCTAACTAAACTCCTTAATGCCGCGGCACACCAACCTAGAGTAGCTGGTACAACTGGATACCGAGACTTGGCAGAACTGGGTTGCATGCTAAGCTTCATAATTTGTTAACCGACCAATCATGATTAAACAAGGATTTATACTTGGTGCCGTATCCTTTGCCCTCCTCTAGAGTTCACCAGATCTCAAACATATCATGTGTCCAAGCCCTTCCCCTTCTTTATAACGATACCAGCTTAAAGTTGAATTTTAGGATTTACAGAAGCTTGTGGTTATTAGTTGTCTTCAGGCTGATTTAAGTAAACTGAAACTCCATTCTAGATTGATCAAGAACATAAGTGTCATACTTGCCTATAAAATATATGGACATATGTTTCTGGAAAAGTATTACTGTTGATGATGAGAAGAAAGTAAAAACTACGAAAACAAGAGGTCGCCACAGCATGTACTTCAGTTGAAGGACATAATGAATTGATATAAATTGATCGTTACGCGTTCAATACTTCAAAGATATAGGATGCATTGAACAACTATCTTGCATTTTCCCCAGTTTTTTCTTGTTGAGTTCAATGTCCATTGTCCAGTCTTGGTGCAGCAGCATATGGTGATAATAGAATCCCTTATCTTGATAGTTTTGGTTCTTAATTCTGTATCTTGATTGTAGTTTATGCACTTCTTTTATGTTATATTACTTGGTGGCTATGTTGCTCCGACTCTCCGAAAATATCGCCGGATACGTGTCGGATCCTCCAAAAGTAGTGTATTTTTGGAGGATCCGACACGGGTGCGGCAGCATTTTGGAGAGTCCGCGCAACATAGCTTGGTGGGTTAAATAGACTACATTACTTGATCGTATGGGTTTCGGATACTTGAAGCTGACTTGATTATAACCTCCCCCGAATATCCCTTACTCTATGTATCTTTCAGCATATACTTGATTTGAAGGTCACTATGGCTTGATATCAATTGATTGTTAGATACTTGAAAAATATAGAACGAATTGGACAACTATTTACTCGTTTTCTTTCCCCAGTTTTGAGTCTCTTGTTGCGTTCAATGTGCAGTCTATAGTGCAGCAGCATATGGTTATAGAACCTCTTATTTCAGTAGTTTGGATTATTGAATCTGTATCTTGATTACAATTTATTAACTTCAAATATTTTAAAGTCGAGAGGATGCTAACATTTCGTTTCCTAGAAAATAAAGGATGAAGAAGATTAGTTTTTATTGTCACAATGGGTTAGGTGAATATATAAATATTTACGTACTCTTGGCTGGCAAATCACTTGTCTAGCTTACAATCTGTAGTGTAGCAGCTCACATGGTTATTCTATCACAGGCTTACAAGAAAGTTGGGAGTATGATGCATAATGGAGATAATGGCCGTGGTGTCATTGGTGTTATTGATGTCACAAACATAATGGTGAACATTCCTTCTGTTTGTTGTCTGATACTTCATATACTGTTTTGTTCTTTTCTTCCTCTTCTGGGTTTTCTTTTAGTGTTTCCTTTCCAGTTCTATTGAAGTTAATGATGTTCTGAAATAAATATGTTGCAAATATTTTTGATCTTTCTGAGTTGAAATCATACCATTTAGCTCACAAATATGAACGATGTTTTTGTTTTCACCTAAAATTACTTGGAATAGCATTACAATCATAAAGTTGTGTGTCTTAGACAATTTTTTTCATAATAAAATTATAGCTGTGTGTTATATTATTTTATGGTCATCCCTTCAAGCATGTTTGAGTTAGTATTTTTGTTAGTCTATATAGTTTTTGTGGGCCTTTAACTTTTTAGAAAGTTGCACTTAAGCCATGTTGAAAATGAAGGAGATTTGCAACATTCATTGAGTTTGAGTAAGTGAAAGGTTTGAGAAATTACTGGCCAAAGAAAAGGACAAAAAGCAAACAAATCTTACATATGTAGTTACAATGTTAATGATGATCAAACAAAAGATATCTATCTTGAGCTGGAAGATTCTTAGAGTTACTTGAGATGTTTCTTTTAATAGTTTCTATTGATATGAATTTCCTTGAGAATTAACTTGAGTTTTTGAATGGAATACATGTTTGTCAACAATACGAGGTTACTTTTGCTTATAAACATTTTATTATAGGGTTTCTTGATTATTTGATAATATTTTTTTTTCCTGGTGTAAGAGGAAACGTTGATAGTTGAGTAGATTTTTATGATTCTAAAGTATATTCATAGTATAATGCTTTTGAGTGTGACTTATAGGTCATGGGTTCGACCCGTGGAATTAGCTACTGATGCTTGCATCAGGGTAGGCTGCCTACATTACACCCTCTTGGGGTGCGGCCCTTCCGCGGACCCTGCGTAAATGCGGGATGCTTCGTGCACCGGGCTGCCCTTTTTGTCCTTTTATCAATAATCAAAAATCCTAAATTCCAAACCACTTGAGTTAGGCTATATGAATCGTTAGCATTCATGACTATTTGTATGCTGGCTCACAACCTACTGTCACCTTTGTCCTTTATCTGGGTCTGGAATCATCTACACTTTTGCACATAGGTGAAGTTGCCATCTTGATGTATCATTTAATTTTTTGATATTAAGAAAGTTAGAAAAGGAACTAAATATTTACTGAAAATATTAATAAAGGAGGTGATGTTGTAGCAAAGAAGCTTTCTTTTTTACCTTTTTAGAAGACTTTCTTTATGATAAAAGAGGTACAGAAAACTCAACTTTTTTCTAAAAGCACATAGGCGAAGTTGCCAACTTGATGTATCAATTAAAAAAAATATTATATTAAAAATGTTAGAAAAGGAACTGGGAATATTTACTCCACTAATGTGTTTCTGGCACAGGCTGAAGATAATGGTCATGTTTGGGTGCACAACAATAAGCAAGGATTCCAGGACTGCGAAGTGTATGCTGAATTGGAGAAGTGGCTGGGTGAAAAATCAGACAGATACTTGGACGAACACGTCGATAAAGTTGAATTGGTACTCCCTCACTATACTGGCCTAGTATGAAGTTGATTTTTGGTTCAGCTGAAGCTATTTCTTCCCTCCCCTCTCCCGTCCCAATTCTTGAATATTATAAATGATAAGTAATGATTTTTTTTTTTGAGTTTAATAAAATATTGTGTTTTGGAGTATTTCAAAAGCTGACCATGCTCTTCAACTTTCTCATTTGATTTCTCATATTTTATGACTTCTGCTATAAGATATTTGATGAAATATCCAAACTTTTGAAATAAATGTGGGATTCAGTAGAGATGTAGCATATAAACTTCGGAATTTATTGTGTAGCATCATTGTTCTCCTGTGAAGGCAATTGCTAGTATTCTGTGATGGCATCATTTTAATTTAATCGCTTAATGTGTTTCAATGTTTCTATCCCTTAGTGATGTGTTTCGATCTCAATATTTGTTTATTGTCAGGTAATAACTCTAAAAAGAAATCCAACTTATTTTGTATCGAGGATGCAATCTAATAACTTAAAACTAGCCATTGAGGATTGATTAAATGAATTCTGTGAGAGTAATTTGAAGCATAAACTAGTTGTGTCGTATTTATGCAATCAAAGCGAAATAAGACTTTGCCGGAGCTGGATCCGTAAAATGGGAAAGTAAAATCAGAGAAGCAATGATAAGCAAGGCACTAGAAAACATTTGAAGAAAAATTATCAGTTTGGTGATTCTAGAGTAAGGGTGGTCCAGGGTATCATCACTAATACGCTGTTGTTTTCCCCTTTTGGAGATTGATGAAGTGATTTATCACGTTTTCCATAGCCAACAAGGAGGTTTGTGGCACAAAAGTTATTTTAAGAGGTTCATCTGATTAGAAATAAAGCATGAGGAAAACGTTGGAATGTTTCTGGTAATCTGGTTCACGTGTAATATGTAAACTATTTTAGAATCGGAAATTGATGCTGTTCTCTGTGAGTACGATTATCCAAACTACTGCCTATATAGGCAGCAGTATGCCTTTACTTTCATCTCAAGCAGATGTCTTTTTGAAGAAGTGCTGTTAATCATCTTCTTTTTATGATTCCCTTTTTGAAATACCAGTGCATTCACAGTCCATCTTTGCCGGCATTTCTGAGACCGAGCTAAGCATGGAGAAGGGGTCTCCTATATCTCTTTAGTCTTTCTGTAGCCTTTCTATTGCATTTTTAGGTTGTAAAGTTCATGGTTCATTTTTGTCAAAGATGACATTCTCACCAAATTTTAACTAGGGTTTTCCTCTCTTACAGAAGGCGGGTACCGGTGTCTACAAACCTGACCACGAGTGGGTGCAGTGTGACAAATGCAGAAAGTGGAGAATGTTGAGCCATGGCTTCAACAGCAAGAGTTTACCACTTCAGTGGTAAGAGTCTTTTCTGACTTCCCCCAACTAACTTGAGTAATATGACCTAAAATAGAGCTTCTCTAGCAGTGTTGCTAAAAGCTATGGCTTTATCGCTTAGAGCGATGAAGCAATGTGAAGCGAGGGGTTGTAGCGTCATGGGTGAATACTTTGGAGAAATGTGCACTTCAAACAATGACGCGCAAAGTGATCCAAAGAAAAGGTGGTCGGTTATTTGGGTTTCAACTTTGAGGAGTTGGATTAATATCGGCATTTACCTTCTCACTTATCGCTTCAAGCCCCACGGACCTTGCTACATTTTTGAACTTTTCACTTTTAAAACTAGCGTCTCTCTAAGAATCTTAACTTGATTTATCCAAAATAAATCCTAGAAGTCTTATCCACAATTGATGTTCTCATATGTCGGGGTCTTTCTCTCACCCCAAGCACTGAATTGTTCTCTTGTAAAGAATGTTTCCATGTGATCATAATTTTCAGAAGTCTTCTGATAGTTTAAAACCCTTGAACAATACAATCGGATACATTTGCTCTGTAAATCAAGACTATTGCAGATCTTAAATCCGAGTGGTAGCATACGTCTTCTAAAAGTAAATAAAAGTGTTCGCACTCTAACAAAACTTTTGAATTAGACAGTTTACACCCTTCAATAGGGTATCAGATGGTATTGGAGTAGGTAGAAGTAGGTAGAAATTTGGCGGTTGAGTCTCATCATCATCCATAAAAAATAACTGAAGCTGTACTATGAAGAAATTTAAGTTTGAGAAGTTAACACTAAGATACCACTTTTTGGAATTAGAAAAATTTGGTTGAAGCTGTACGCAAGTGTGTTGCTAACTTAAAATAAATAACTGAAGCTGTACTATGAAGAAATTTAAGTTTGAGAAGTTAACGCTAAGGATACCATTTCTGGAATTAGAAAAATTTGAGAACTCATACTAGCAAATGGTCCCGATCTATACCAAAATGGCCCTCTGTAAATTCCAACCAGTGAAATCAAGCTCAACAAGTTTATATCAAGGAATTTGGCTCATAAAGTTAGTACTATAGGCTCCACGTTTAAAAAATAATAATACTGAAGTCTCAACTTTATATTCGAGCTCTAAATAAAAGGATGTTCAAGTTGCTAAAGTATGTACAAGTTCCGGTATTACAAGATGAAGCCATTCAAACACAGTTTAACAGAGACTACTTCTGGACAGATGTTTGTTAGATTTAACATAAACATGACTCCTCTAACTAATCCTAGGAGCCAAGTTAATGGTAGGTACCACGGATTTACATCCATGAGTAATCTGATATAGAGGCTGCTTTAGTTCTGAAAAATTAAGTCCTCTTTCTCATCGCATAATTATTATCCAGGAATAAAGAATCTGGAATTCACAGATAATATGCTGCTTCACTGATTATACGGCCAAATGTCAAATTTGAAGGATACGGAAAACGGACTTTATAGAAGAACTGATTTATTGCAAGACGAAGTGTATTATGGTCATGTACTCTGCAGTCAGCTTCTACCTGTTTGCTCAGTATCATTTTAATAGTTAACTCTTTTTTGCTGTTGTTGGTGTCTCTTGTTTTCTCATGTATAATGACTTTTCACTAAGTTCTTTGTCAATTGTATTTGCCACATATTCACTAAGTTTGTTCTGTGAATCTTGTTCGACATACTCTAGGTTCTGTTACATGAAACCTTTTAATGGTAAGTGCGAGATACCAGAACAGGAAGTTGAACCTGGAGTGATAACAATATCCAGCAAGCGTTTGGGATACACTCCCACTGGAGATCGCGAAGAGATAAAGGGCAAGTTCTCCAGAAAAGCTGCGGAGACATCAGAAAGTATGACCCTGAAAATTGTTCTCTTCCTTAGTTACTCTGGTTTGCTGCTACAAGTATAATAGTTAAGTTCCTCTTTTGCCTGGTGAGGAGAGGTGTTTGTTAAAGTGGTTTGTGCATAAGTAGATAAAGTTTCCAAGTTTAGGTGCAGCTTGGATATATGATTATAGATGGTCATTAGAGTTCTATTTGGAGGGTTGACCCAAGATATCAATGTTTATTGGGAAGGTTTGCTGGGTGGGAAATCTGGAATTGATGATTTCATTTAAGTTTAGTGTTTTTGTGGTACAGACTACCGAGGTCTATATCCCGTGCCATTACTTGAGGTAAAGTAAACATATCCGGAGCATGTTTGTCATGCTGATGGTTCAGTTTTCAGTGCGAGAAACAAAGAAACCTTTCAGCTCTTTAATAGGGTGGAATTTCTTTGATGGTTGTTGTCACGGGGGCGTTTTTGGTCAGTCCAAAGTCACACCCGCGCGGCAGTCAAGTTCCGCACTTGACTCAGCCTTCCTTAACACTTAGCCAAATTTCAGCAAGTTTGGCCTTAACGAATTTTTAGGCAGCAAATCAGAAATTAAGTAAGAACACAAAGCCAATACGGGAAAATTCCCAACCCTTGTATTAATTTCGAAAACATACAAAGGACCCTCACTTTGCTATGATCACAATCCGCTCACAGCCCACTTTTGGCAAAGAACATAAGTCGTTCTTGGCCAACACTAAGACCTGCCCAAGCCTAGCCTTAGTCCCCTTTGAAACACTTTGAAACCCTCACGTTTCACTCTTGTTTCCCACTTATAATTTCACACGAAATTACCCACATCAATCTGACTAAGTCCAAAGGCCCTATTTATAGAACATAGGCAGCCCTTAAACTTGACAGCACATGACACTTGTCGTCTACAGCTTTTGCCACTTGTCGGGCTAAGTTTAAATCTTGTTCCTAACATGTAGTTGACATCCCCAACTACTTAGGACACAATATACACGAAATGGATAATGGAACAAGCATGATCAGATCATGGGACAAAGAAGTTAAGACAAGGTAACCGCCAAAACTGCCTTCCATCTGCATTGCATGTGCCATCCTAACTTGGCCAGCTGAATTTCGCCCAAGGCCTGCTTTGTGCCAAGCCTTAGCTCACTTTGACATTGCTCCGCGCCAATGTCTTGCCCGCAACCCGCTGCCATGATTTTTCCTCACACGCCCGGCGCCGCTGCCGCCCGCGCACTGCCTTGGCCTAGTTTCTGCCTTGTCCATGTCAACCTTCATTTCCCTCGTGCCATTGCTTGTATTTTCCTTCACATAGCCTTGCCCTTGCTATTGAAAGCCTTTACCATCATCCCGCATTCCCGCCTTGCCTTAGCTTAGCCCGCACTTAGCTGCCACAACCCAAAGTGTCGTGTCACTGACTTTGGCGCGCATGCCGTGCCATGCCGCCCTAACATTGCCCACGCAGCTTTGTCAAGCCTTTGCCAAGCGCGCCTTGCCTGTCCCAAGGCCTTGGCCAATACTTGCCCATAACAACCCTCAATGACAATGTCTTGTCCGTCGCCCGCATGATCGTTTTGCCCGCACATAGGCCAATGACAAGGCCATCACGCCCAAATCCTTGCCACAGCCGTTCCACGCCCGATGACAAAGAGTTAGGGTCTAACAGTTGTCTCCCCTATACTTTTGCATTAGACGTATGTTAACTGGATCAATATAATTTTCGAGAGATAAATGAGGGTTTATTATGATACAGGTTCTGACATTCTCAGTTTTGAGTGATCTATAATGAGGTTTAACTTTCAGTTTGAAGATGTTCCAATTACATGATAAACAGGATAATGATTTTTAGGCCTCATTGTCTCTCTCATATTATATGCTCACCGGTTTCTTATGCAGACATTGGTGAGAACATTTCAAGTCAAACCATGGAGGATGATCTTCCAAACGACTATTCAGAGAGACGTAAAAGGCTCAGAAGGAGTTGTAGAAAAAGTTAGTATTATTTTGAATCATCTTGTTTCTTCATGTGCAGGTATCTTATGTATATGTTGTCAATATGCACAGCGATTTTTTTTGTTACTACAGCAATATGTTATGATCGGTCGTCAAGAAATGTGTTATACAACCGAGCACATATCTTTTTGAGTCCTTCTATTTTCATCTTGTACAAGTAATTGTGCCAAGTGAAGCATAGATATTCACTTTTACATCGAATATAGTATACGTAATGGCTCGGCTGTGACGATAGTACTTAAAGGGGTCGTTTGGTTGAGAAACTAGTTATCCCATGATTAATGATCCCTGGATTATTAATCCCACTCTTTCGTAGGGATAAAAAAACACTACAATTTCGGTATTAGTTATGCCACGATTTTATCCAACCAAACATGGTATACACTCATATAAAAAATAATCCCGGGATTATCCTTATCCATTCATATTATGTGAATCCATAAGAAAACATAGTAAGGTGAATAATTGTTGTATGGCCTACAAGAATCCTGACTCCCTAATGAGGTTCAAATTCATTTTTGCTCCATTACCTTAATATGAATGATAAAACAATGAAGATTTTGGAATTAAACACACAACCCACCCAACCCCTCAACTCCCACCCCAAAGAAGAAAAGGAAAGCGAATCAATATGCATGAGTTGATAGAAAATAAAATTTGAAGTTCTTAACTTTGGTAGGACCACAAATCAATGAATACATTAAAGGAAAACTTACACAAATGTCCCAAATAAATCTCAACTTACCAACCTCTAGCCATTAGTCATAGACTTACCAAAACTAGCCAACAAAAATTGAAAAACCAAATAATAGGGTTCCTTCTCTCAAAGAATCACATGCAAAAATCACCTTCCATATTTTTAAGCGTGATTACCAACATTAGATACAAGACGGAAAGGAAATTTCATGGACGGGGTAGCAAATAAGGTGATGAAATACAGAAATCTATACAATATTCCAAAAATCTAAACAAAAAAAGGAACTTTTTCAATGGGTATAGTTGAAATTCATTGAAAATATATAGATAAGTCAATATACAAAATTTGAGGAAGATTGGAGGTGATTTGGACTGGTTTTGTATCAAAATTCGTAATTAAATCGAGTTCAAAAAAGTCTTCTGCGACACATGTATCACGCATGTATCACACACACAGGTATACATGGATATACATGTGATACACAATTGATACAAATATGATACATATGTGATACACAAATGATACACAGTGTTATACACATATCATTTTTTTTTCATGTTCAGCTTTTACTTCAAATTTTCAATTCAAACCACCTCAAAACTTCACCAAATCATCCCAAAACTGAGATTCAAGCTCCTTAAGTTGTGCCCAATCTATTCTAATAACACCCACTCAAAACAAAGCAAAAATTTGATATTTTTTGCTACAAATAGCTAATTGGCTAATTTGGCTAATATTAGTAATATTTTATCAATTGGTCAAATTTTATAATGAGCTACTTATAAATAGACATAACTGGTAATTTCCCTACATTAAATGTTTGCACGAGTGATAGGAAGCAAGGACACGAAGAAAGGCCGTTTTGGTTGGTGTGTTAGATGTATTTCATTTTCAACTGTCACTGCTTTTATTTTAATCGCACTTCAATCAAGAAAGAGAGTGACTTTTTCGTTAGTGGCTTCATACAAAGGGTAGTTCCTAGTTGCCCATGACTTTACTGACATATTCTTGTTTGGATACGAATTGTTACAATTTTCCTCATACCAAATGGACTGATAAAATAAGTTGTCATTTCGAGACAATCTAAAAATATTAGTAATTGTGATTTACGATACTATCGTATCAACATTCAATGTAAAAGGAAAATTTAAGAGGCCCCCCTTCACAATTATCTTTGTACTAGTTTCTCGGCACGTGCAACGCACGTGTATGTCGAGTCGTGTAATACATAGTCTTATAAAATAATATCGATATTATTAAAATAAAACTTTGAGTAAATAAAACATGAAAGAATAAACTACAAGTTTACGTAAATATTCAATGTGGATTATCATGTAGTGACTTGTTTGTTGAGGTCAAGTTAACTTGAGATCGTTTAACCTACAACTGTAAAAAATTAATTTTTAATTAGAAATATGTATTTTTTATACTTATTCACTTTTATAAGGTACAAACATGAAATAAAGCATATTTACCTAATATGCAGCATTTTTGACATATTAATAGGTACATAATTTTGTTAACTCTTCGGTTCTTGAGATGACAAAGCAAAAATACTACTATAATTTTGAAAGTTCAAGAAAAACTCTTTACTTTCTGTTAAGATTGACATTCTTCTTTGAAATAAATAATAATTTTAAACAATCTTAATAAATTTAACATCTTGCACGGACAATACTTATTTTTATTTTAGTTAGTATATTAAAATAATTTAAAATAGTAAGAGTGGAAGTACATATTACTAATTATTTGACCGAGTAATTCAAGTAAGTTGTTAGAAAAAAATATAAAATAAATTTACAGTGAATGCAATATTAAATCTACAAAGAAAAGAATAATAATTTTCAGTGAAAGTTCATTCCAAATAAACACCTAACTTAGAAGTTCATTCCAAAGAAACACCAAACTTTGTAAACAAATAATTAAACTAAACTAAACAGTAACTCGTTTACCAAAAAATCTTTCCTATGTAGTTGTTCAGTAATTAATGAATACATCATCCATAGGGTATCCTTTTCAAAAGCACGGATGATATGTATTAAACAAAATAAGAATTTAAAAACTTGAAAAAGAGAAAGAGATAATAGTATACTCAGACGAATAACTTTGTGCAACACCAAGGATATAGTACTGTCAAAGAAACAAATACGCTTACACTCATTATATTCTCTAATTTCTTTAAAGAATTGATTACCACAATATAGTTCACATAGATTGCTAAAACACATCTACATAGGAGACCAACACGTATCTCGATTTGTCCTGTAAATAATCTCATAAATGAATATATAATCATATGTTTAGGGAAATCACCAAACTTAGATCATTCACATTTCTGCCGTCAAGTGTGCAGTTTAAAAATATATTATGTTTATCACAAGAAGACCTCAATATTCACAATAACTTATCAAACTTTTAATTTGTTTAAACTTAAATATCATATCATGATCTCAAAAATATTTTAAACTGTGAATATACCGTAATAACCTCAGTTATTCCTAATTATAATGTGTATGCATGTGACGACCCAAAGGGTCATCACCTGTATTCTTATCCATTCCGTGCTTCCGAGGCCTTGAAAACCTCATTTTTGGTCGCTTCGATTTGCGTGCACAGTCCGGGCGCGTAGCCGGAGAGCTTAAATATGAAATTCTGTGAAAAAAAATACTAAATTTCGATGTTAAAATGAATAAATTTGACTTCGGTCAATATTTTGGGTAAACGAACCCGGATCCGTGATTTGACGGTCCCGGAGGGTCCGTAGGAAAATATGGGACTTGAACGTATGCCCGGAATCGAATTCCGAGGTCCCAAGCCCGAGAAATGAATTTTTGAGTAAAATTATTTTTCTGAAATTGTTAAGGAAAAATTGTAATGAAAATCGATTAGAACGTGTTGGTATCGGGCCCGTATTTTGGTTCCGGCGCCCGGTACAGGTCTTATATGTGATTTAAGATATTTCTGTAAAGTTTGGTTGAAATCGGACGTCGTTTGACGTGTTTCGGACTATAAGTTCTAAATTTGAAAGTTAATAAAGTTTGAGGAAAAATTTGTGATTTTGAGGTTTGATTCGTTGTTTTTGATGTTATTTTGGCGATTTGATCGCATGGTTATGTTCGTAGGATGTTGTTGAGTTAGTTCATGTGATTGGTTAAGAGCCCCGAGGGCTCGGGTGTGATTCGGATGTGTTTCGGGATGGTTTTAGCCTAAAAAATGTTGCAGAAATAGCTGATGTTGGTTGCCCAGTTATTCCTTCTATGCGATCGCATAAGAGGGGTCGCGATCGCATAGAGCAAACCTAGGGGGTTCAGAAATCCTTCTATGCGATCGCATTCTACTCACCGCGATCGCATTGTATAAAGCCAACCTTCCTTTTTTTTCCCTCTATGCGATCGCAACCTTACGTCCACGATCGCAGTGCACAGCAGACATTACCCTATGCGATCGCAATCCCTTTCCCGCGATCGCATATAACATTTTTCGCCCAGTTATATTTAATTTCCAGAACAGTAGCTACGGAATTTTCACTAAGTTTTCACAAACTCCTTCTTCTCCAAGGTCTTTAGGCGTCCATTGAAGCATTTCTTCACCAAAGTTCTTGGGTACACATTGTTTAACTCGTTTTCTTCATTTTCCATCATCATCTAATGAATTCCTAAGCCTAAAACATGAAATTAAGGGTAGAAATTGGGGATTTAGGTAGAATTAGGGCTTTTTTATTTTTCTTGATTTAGACCTCGTTTTGGGGTCGAATTTGAAAACAAATTACATATTCGGGCTCGTGGGTGAATGGGTGATATGGTTTTGGTCCGAACCTCGTGTTTTGACCAAGCGGGCCCGGGGTCGATTTTTGGATTTTGGGAAGAATGATTGGAAAGTTGTAATTGAACATAGGAATTGGTTTGTTTAGCTCTTATTGATGGTATTGAGTCAATTATGCATAGATTCGATTGGGTTGGAGCCGGATTCGAGAGGGAAAGCGGTGATTGTGGATTGATTTGGCCGTGGAAGTTTGAGGTAAGTGTTTGGTTTAACCCTAGCGTGAAAGACTAGGAGTTGAGTCTTATTTGCTAATTATTTCTTGTTGAGTACGACGTATAGGCATGGTGACGAGTATCTATACGTTGGTGTCTAGCATGACCGTGAGTCTTTAAATTGTGAATATCTTGATTTCGTTGTATTTCTTTTGCCTTGGCGATGATTCCTAATTGTTGTGAAAAGCTTGTGAAAGGAAATTGTGACCTATGAACATCGAGGAGCATTGGCTCAAGTTATATTTCAATTGTGAACGTATATGAAATGGTTGAACCCCTTTGGAGCATTGGCTCAAGTGGTAAAGTGAGATATGAAATAAAAGTGAAAGGAAGAGAAAGAGTATTTAAATTGTTCCCTTGCCGGGATATTGTTGTTTATTGATGGTTTTCCCTTGCCGGGATGTTGAGATTATTGATGTTGTACCCTAGCCGGGATTTAATTGTTCAATTGTGTTCCCTTGCCGGGATTTCTTTTATTATTTTGTTTATCCCCTTGCCCCTTGTTTGTGATTGTTGTTTGGGTGAGGAAGAGTGTTAAAGCACGAAGGGTGATGCCGTGCATTGTTTGCTTATGGTGAGGAAAGAGAGTAAAGCACGAAGGGTGATGTCGTACCGCACGATGTACCATTCCGTGCCAATTCTATTGATTATATGTGAGGAAAGAGAGTAAAAGCACGAAGGGTGATGCCGTGCATATTTTATTATTCTAATTGCTTTGGTGAGGAAAGAGAGTAAAAGCACGAAGGGTGATGCCGTGCACGTTTTCATTATATTATTGCTTGGTGAGGACGAGAGTAAAAGCACGAAGGGTGATTGTGGTCCTTTACTTCTATTTACTGATTTTCTTGTTGTTATCGTTCAAGTGCATTAATTGTCTTATCCCACTATTACTGTGACTCTTTATGTTGGTATTTTTCTTTATTGTGTTAATTGTTATTATTGGCTCGAGGTATCCTTGCGCAACATTATGCTTTGAATTTATGCTATAATTGCTACATGTTTATGTGACTTAATTGCTACTTGACATTTAGCATACTAACTATTAAATTGCCTATTTATTCCTTAAAGTCCATAATTAATTGCTCCTTGTCATTACTTGTTTTTCTCAGTGAGTCATAATTATTGTGTACTTGTTGTCTTATGAATTCGTATTAATTGTTGTGTTTGTTGGAGTAAATTTTATTTGGGAAGAACTGTTAACTTAATGAAATGGGAGCGGGTGGTACGCCTACCACGAGATTCAAAAAAATGGGATCGGATTGCACGCCTGCAACGAGATATGTACTGATAGTAAAATCTGCTTTTATTTTCCTTATCCGTGTTAGAGTTAAATTATTGATATTCTTTATTATTTTCTTGAAATTCTGTATTATCTGTTATCCCCGAAGCATGTTCCCCTCCCATTTAAAATGTTTATTCTTGTTATTTTTCCGCTGTAGATACATATATATAACTACACAGGTTTATGTGGTAGTCCTGTCTAGCCTCGTCACTACTTCGCCGGGGTTAGGCTAGGCACTTACCAGCACATGGGGTCGGTTGTGCTGATACTACACTCTGTGCTCTTTTGCACAGATCCAGGTACCGGGCAGCCGTAGTAGCTCGGGAGCCACCCTTCAGTTCACTGAGACACCCAGGTAGCCTTGCAGGCATCCGCAGGCCCGGCGTCTCCTCTATTTTATTTATGATTTGTTATCTCTTATATTCGAGACAGACAATGTTACTTTCTTTCAAACGGTTGTATGTAGTAAATCTTAGTAGTCCGTGAATGTTGTGACACCAGTTCTGGGTAGAGGCACATGTGGATTTTTTTTTTCCTTATTTAATTGAGTTATATCGTTTAAGTCTTCCGCTAAATTACAAATTCCGCTGTTGTTTAATTATTTATTTTCTGTTAATTAAATTGGTAGAAATGGATTTTAAACAAAAGCATTTATGGATTCTAGATGTGTGGCTTGC
The DNA here is from genome assembly GCF_001879085.1 of Nicotiana attenuata. Taxonomy (NCBI): domain Eukaryota; kingdom Viridiplantae; phylum Streptophyta; class Magnoliopsida; order Solanales; family Solanaceae; genus Nicotiana; species Nicotiana attenuata. The sequence continues at coordinate 18,330,367 of NC_031990.1, forward strand.
CTAGCTTCTACGAGTAGGCGCTATCACGATCCCCGATGGTGGGAAATCCGGGTCGTGACAATGCAAGACACAGAATATTGTGAGATCATGACCACCTATTATTACATTTAATATGCATATTGAATTTTGTAAAGTATAACCCCTTTTTTGTTATTGTCATACCATTCCTATCTCTCAGTACAATAGAATGGGACGTAGCAAAATCTTTACCAAGATGTGACAATTGTTTAAGCCCGAAAATTAATGTCAATTTGCACATCTAATACAGTGCCCGCTTTCATAAATTCTTGAACACATACCAAATAAAGGAAACAAAAAACTATATTTATAAATTATTATGGTAAATTTAACATCTTTATACTACACTTGTAACTCTATGTTGGAAAGTAAAATACAAAAAATATTAGAGTTAACTTTTTATACTCCTCGAGATATCTACATCACTTTTCCTCAAATCCCTTGGCCTTTGCTTCTGTGGAGTCTTTATGACAATTGATCATTTGTAAACATAAGAAATTTTAATCATTTGTAAGCAAATATGCTTTTCCCTAATAGAAGATATTTTAATCTTTGATTTCTGGGAAAGAGAAACCATAAAATTGCTTATAAGTTGTGGTTGTCAATAACTTAAAATAAGTTCTAAAGTCATTGCAACCAATCCTATAAATATATTTATACGTGTCTTTTAGAATGAAGAAACTAACCAAAAGGTACCATTTCCTAAAAGACACTATTTTTAAATGGTCATAAATGATTCCCTCTTTGTTCAGTTTACGATTTCGCCGAATTTATTTAATATTTTATTTTTATATTTTATTTAGTATATTAATAATAGAGAAATCTTATTAGGATAAGTAAGGTATTTTGATTATTTAAAAGGATAATTTGGTATTTTGATTTTTAGTTAAGGGCTTCATGCTTTTATAATAACTAGTTTCTCTACACGTGCGTTGCACGTGTATATTGAATCCTATAGTACACGATGCAGTAAAATAATATTAAAACAAAACTTTGACGATATAGATAAAGCACAACTTTCTGTGAATGATCAATGCCGATCATCATATGATGACTTGTTTGTTAAGGTAAAATAATTGAATATTATCTATGAATCTGATTCGTCAAAAGTTTACCTCTAGAGAGGAAGAGACATTTTATTAGTATTCTCTTTTACTTCGATCACTATTATAGTTTGACGTTGTACACAATCAACAAGTTAGTATCACCTTTTCTCACTTAGTTAATATATATATATATATATATATATATATTGTGTTGCAGCTAAACCCAACGTAATAAAGTAATATTCGAATAATAACAGTTCTTTGACCAAAGGCGAAGCTCTGTTATGGGTTGGATCGAGTAGCTTTGGTTCAAATAATATATTTGTTTTAATTTTTTTTAATTAAATATGTATAAATTATTAATTTAGAACCAATAACTTAAAAGGATTAGGAACCCAACCCCATAAGCTTGAAATTCTGGCTACTCCTCTGTGCTTAACTGTTTTCTTGATTAATTTTAGATACGTCAACAATATCATTTAAATATGAATATGTGCAACCTCATATATGATTGCAAATATTTCACGTCTTAAAGTTTCTGCCTCTATAGCCCTTCTTTTTACAGCCGCATACATATCACAACACTCTTCAACTCTAGGAGAATTAGTTATTTAAGGAGAATGACATATTATTTTGTATAATTGGCGAAAAAGAACTATGAAAATGTTAAGGGAATAACTATTCTTTTATGTCATTAATTGGCCGTAAGAAAATCATTTAAATATAAAGAATCTTTTTTCCATAAATGACGCTTAAATCAGTTAGTTTCATTTGTATATTTCTCTTTCTACTTTTGGGAAATATAATCACCAAAAATCTTTCTATGTTCTTTTATTTATTTTCCAGATTATAGTTCTAGTTTCTAGTTTTCAATGATAAATCTCCAATACTTATAGGAATTTAACTTTCTATCTAGAAAAAAATTGTACTGTCAATGCAATTTAACATGCTAATTTTATTATTTTATGTAATCTTTTATATTAATTGCCTTTCAAATGATCTATTCTAGTATTTCATCTGGAAACTATTGTGTATTATACAATATCTGTGAATAAAAGTAAAATTTTATACATGTGATTCTTGGAAGTTATATATGCCACAAGCAGAAGTTTATTTTGAAATAATCAAAAGCAACCACAAACTTGAAAAATTCAACAAACAGTTGTAAAAGATATGATGCTTGTTCTTTTCTTAAAATTGACAAAAGAAATTAAAAACGTAACTCACGTGATATTTTTGTTGGTCCATGTATGTTTTTCATCTTCGTAAGGATCAAATCAAAGATGATATATTTTTTCTTTTTCTCTACTTGTGCTCTCATTTCCATACGTATTTGTCCGAAATCACCAAGCTTTCCTCTTAAGATGTTAGCAAGTAATCAACATGAATAGGCTTACAACAGATATTTAGTTACTTACTAAAAAGTCACAACTTTTTAGAGAGGACACTTCAAATAAATTAGTTTTTTTTGTTTTAAAAATGTTACGATTATATTTTTTATTTTCTATAAATAGGGTAATTAAGATTTTAAGAAGGATATTTTGGTAATTTAACTTTTTAGTTAAGGACTTCCCACTTTTAATATAGATATAGATATAGATATAGATACAGATTATTACTAAGTTTTCTTGCGACTTGAAATAACAAAAAATTTATTCGCAACAAATGTTACATCAAATCAATATTAATTTACCATGGTTAAGTTGTAAATTAAAAAACTAATATGCATTAATTAACTATTGTATTATGATAAGGGTATATGTAAAGATTTGTGTTGAACATGCATTGAGTTTTGTCAACACCAAATGCAAGTAAGTTTCTACCCTTGAAATATCAAACTTGCGTCCTTATTTCGATTCCTCTTAACAGCTAATGATAAATCTATATATATATATATATATATATATATATATATATATATATATATATATATATATATATAAGTGGGCAATAAAAAAGTGAGGTGACATCTCTCTTTGGTCAAGGATCCTATTTATCTTTTTTTTTTCTTCCTTTTTTTGCATTTTTCTCTTATTTTTATTTAAGTAAATTAGTTCAATAATAGCTTGAGTCTTTTTGATTCTCCTACTTTTATTATACTCTTTAAACCTTTGCATTTAAAAACTCAAAATTGACACCTTCTTAAACTTCTTCTACCGTTTGAAAAATGACACCTTCTTAAACTTGGTTCTACCGTTTCAAACTCTTACCCTTCCCCATAATTGCTTATTAATTAGATACAATAACTTCTCATATATTGTCTCTAAATAAATGGCTAATGTGTTTAGGCACCATAGTCATAGTCAGCCTACCAAAGCAAATTTGGAAAATGGAGATTAGCTAGCTTAATAAGCATTTCGATGACTTTTGTGAAAAGGTATGAATTTCTAATTTTTCGATGCTTTTGAATAAACTAGAAGCTATAATTATGTTCTATTTTAATAAGTTCAAAGGTTTTGTTTAAATACTTAGATTTCAAATATATAATTGTTATCATGAACAGTACGCAGTCAAGAGAAAAGCTATGGCGATTTGAAGATATAAAGATTGCATCAAAGGCGATGTTTATACATTCAACTAATACTCTCTATTAGTTAAAAAAATTTGCAATAGCACTGCAAGTGCTTATATGTGACGACCCAAAGGGTCATCACTTGTTTTCTTACTCATTCTGTGCTTCTGAGGCCTTGAAAACCTCATCCGAGGTTGCCTCGATTTGCGTGCGCAGTCCGGACGCGTATCCGGAAAGCTTAAATATGAATTCTGTGAGAAAAATGCTAAATTCTGATATTAAATTGAATAAATTTGACTTTGGTCAATATTTTGGGTAAACGGACCCACACCCGTGATTTGACGGTCCCAGAGGGTCCTTAGGAAAATATGGGACTTGGGCATATGCCCGGAATCGAATTCCGAGGTCCCAGGCCCGAGAAATGAATTTTTGTGTGAAATTGTTTTCTGGAAATAATTAAGGAAATTGGAAATGAAATTTGATTAAAAGACTATGGTATCGGGCTCGTATTTTGGTTCCGGCGCCCGGTACAAGTCTTATATATGGTTTAAGCGCTTTCTGTAAAGTTTGGTTGAAAACGGACGTCGTTTGACGTGTTTTGGACTTAAAATGGGAGATTTGATATTTTATGAAAATTTGGAAGGAATCATGGATTTTGAGGCTTAATTCAATGTATATGATGTTATTTTGGCGATTTGATCGCGCGAGTAAGTCCGTAGGATGTTTTTTGAGGTCGTGTGCATATTTGGTTTGGAGCCCCCGAGGGCTCGGGTGAGTTTTGGATAGGTGTCGGAGTGCATTTTTGAACTTAGGAAAATCTGGCATTTCAGTTCTGCAATTTTCGCAATTGCGAAGCAGGCCTCGCAATTGCGAGCTCGCAAATGCGAGCCTGGCATCGCAATTGCGAGGAAGGGGGCACTGGGCTGTGGTCGCAAATACGACCAATGGCTCGCAAATGCGAAGGCTCATTTTTCGCAAATGCGACTAAAAGTTCGCAAATGCGAAGTTCTCCCAAATGGCCGGCGTTCGCAAATGCGAACAAAGATCTCGCATTTCCCATGCCTGCAGGGTTCGCAATTGCGAACCCATTTTTGCATTTCCCATATCCGCAGCCCAGCATATTTTATACTTAGCCGATTTTGAACTTCATTTTTCACATTTTCTCAAACTCAAACACCCATAGGCGATTTTCCAAGAAATCTTTCTTCTCTAAATCAATTGTAAGTTAATTTCTACTCCTTTCTTTCAATCATTAACATCATTTAACATGTTTTCCACTTAAAATCAATGATTTTCATGGTGAAATTGGGGGTTTTTGGGTAGAACCTAGGTTTTCAAAAACAATTGTGGATTTGGACCTCAATTTGAGGTCCGATTTCAAAATAAATTACATATTTGAGTTCGTGGGGGAATGGGTAACCGGGTTTTGGTTCGAACCTCGGGTTTTGGCCACGTGGGCCCGGGGGCGATTTTGGAATTTTTGGGAAAACTTTGAAAAATTCATTCTTATGCATTCAAATTGATTCATTTAGTGTTTATTAAAGCAATTAAGTAACTTGTGACTATATTCGAGCGGATTGGAGGTGGAATCACGGGGTAAAGCTTTAGTTTAGGCTTGAGTTGAGTTCAAGGCATCGATGTAAGTGTTTGGTTTAACCCTAGCTTGAGGGAATAAGAGTTGATTCTTATTTGTAACTTGCTAATTGTCGAGTACGATGTATAGGCATGGTAACGAGTATCTATGCATTGGTGTCTAGCATGACCGTGAGTCCTTATTTTGCGAGTAGTTTGGTTGTTGTTATGCCTTCCATGCTTAAATGATGACTTCTATATGTTGTAAAGATCTTGTGAAAGAGATTGTGATCTTTGAACTTCGTGGAGCATTGGCTCGGGTTGAAATACAAATTGTGAAGGTATATGAGATAAGTAACTCCTTGGAGTATTGGCTCAAGTGATAATGTGAACTTTGAGATGAAAGTGAAAGAAAGAGAAGAGTTAATGATTTATTCCCTTGCCGAGATGTTGTTGGTTATTGATGTTGTACCCTTGCCGGGTTTTTATTTGTTTGTTTGTGTACCCTTGCCGGGACTTCCATTCTTGTTTTATTATTCCCTTGCCCTTGTTTGTGATTGTTGATTGGGTGAGGAGGAGTGTTAAAGCACGAAGGGTGATGCCGTGCTTCATTTCAGCGAGACCCGAGGTAGCCTTGCAGTCGTCCGCTGGCCCGACGTCTCCTCTATCCTTATTTTATCTGTTACATCATTGTATTCGAGACAAACAGCTTATGTTCTCATTCAGACGTTTGTATGTAGTAATCTTAGCAGTTCGTGAGTACAGTGACACCAGTCTTGGGTAGAGGATTTTGTTGAACTTTCCGCATTTCTATTCAGTTTTTATAAAATGTTAAGACTTCCGCTTATTATTGAATTTCGTTGCTTTTGCATTATTGTCGTAAATTGTTAAAATGGATTGGATTATTAATGGACAAGTAATTAAATTTGGCTTGCTTAGCTCTCATTAGTAGGCGCCATCACGTCTCCCGAGGGTGGGAAATCCGGGTCGTGACAAATTGGTATCAGAGCTCTAGGTTACATAGGTCTCACAACTCACGGACAAGCTTAGTAGAGTCTGAGGGATCGGTACGAAGACGTCTGTATTTATCTCCCAGAGGCTACCGAGTTAGGAAAAGTTTCACATTTGTTCTTTCTTGTCGTGCGGCTTGGTTTCTCAATGCTAATTGAATTTCTACTCTGTTCTTTCGCAGATGGAGAGAACACGTGCTTCTTCATCTTTCGATCAGCAGTCCGAGCCCCAGACAGCTTCTGCTAGGGGCAGAGGGCGAGGCCGAGGCCGTGCTAGAGGCCGAGGTAGGGGCGGAGCTCAGCCCCGAGCAGCAGCACCAGTGGCGGAGCCTCAGGTTAACATTGACGAGGAGGTTCCGACCCCAGCCCTAGCAGTTCCGGTGGGCCCAGCTTAGGTCCTAGAGGGGTTTATTGCTACCCCAGTTCTTCAGGATGCTCTAGTCCGATTGGTGGGCCTCATGGAGAGCGTCACCCGAGCAGGTTTGCTTCCTGTAGCACCAGCCGTCTCTCAGGCTGGAGGAGGGGCCCAGACTCCTGCTACTCGTACTCCGGAGCAGGGAGTTCCCCCGATTCAGGCTCCAGCAGTTCAGCCAGTTGGAGCAGCTCAGCCGGGTGTGGTAGCCCAGGCCGGTGATGGGGCAGCTATATCTGCCGATGCTTTATGGAGGTTGGATAGGTTCACCAAGCTCTTTATGTCAGTCACCCAGTACGAGACCAGGTTTATTGAGTTGGATCGCCATGCTATTGTCATACGACTGAGATAGAGAGAGTGAGACGGTTTATTGATGGACTCATTCAGCCTATTCGTCTCCAGATGGCTAGAGAGGCGGAGAGTGATATCACTTTTCAGGAGGCGGCCAATGTGGCCCGGAGGATTGAGATAGTATTATCGCAGGGGGGTGCTCATGGGGGAGACAAGAGAGCCCGTCATTCCGGCAGATTCAGTGGTACCTCGTCTGGAGGTAGAGATTCATATGGTAAAGGCCATCCTCCTAGGCCCTTTCAGTAAGCTCTCCAGGTTTCTCACGGTACATCAGGTGGTCGTGGTTCTCAGGCACATTGTTCTGATCAGCAGGCATTCAGTGCACCGCCAGCTCCTATCAGCGCACCGCCATTTTAGAGTTTCCGTGGGGGTCATTCAGGTCGCCAGGGTCAGCCTCAGTTTCCTCAGCCACAACGTTCGGATGGATGTTATGAGTGTGGTGAGTATGGTCACATCAGGAGGGCTTGCCCGAGGTTGAGGGGTACTCAGTCGCAGCAGCAGGGTCCCCGTCCTATGATTCAGGCACCAGATGTTCCACAGACCGCCCAGCCAGCTAGAGGCGGGGGTAGAGGTACTAGAGGTGGAGGTAGAGGTTATAGAGGTGGAGCTCAGACCGCCAGAGGTGGAGGCCATCCAGCAGCAGGCCGTCCCAGAGAGGTAGATCAGAGTGGTGGGGCCCAGCCCCGATGTTATGCTCTTCAGGCTAGGCCCGAGGTAGAGGCTTCAGATACGGTTCTGGTTTGTGATAGAGATGCTTCAGTGTTGTTTGATCCGGGGTCTACGTATTCGTATGTGTCATCTTATTTTGCCCCGTATTTGATCATGCCTAGTGATGCATTGGGTATTCCTGTTTATGTATCTACGCCGGTGGGTCATTCTATCGTGGTCGATCGAGTCCATCGCTCTTGTGTTGTGGTGATTGGGGGTCTGGAGACTCGTGTAGATCTGTTGTTTTTAGATATGGTCGACTTTGATATTATATTGGGGATGGACTGGTTATCACCCTATCACGCTATCTTGGACTGCCATGCCAAGAGTGTGACCTTAGCTTTACCGGGTATGCCTCGCTTAGAGTGGAGAGGGACTCCTGGTCATTCTACCCGCAGTGTCATATCATATGTGAAGGCTCGGCGTATGGTCGAGAAGGGGTGTTTGTCTTATTTAGTTTATGTTCGGGATTCCAGTGCTGAGGTTCCCTCTATCGATTCTGTGCCCGTTGTTCGTGATTTCCCTGATGTTTTTCCTTCAGACCTGCCGGGTATGGCACCCGACAGGGATATAGATTTCTGCATCGATCTGGTCCCGGGCACTCAGCCCATTCCTATTCCGCCATATCGTATGGCCCCGCCGGAGTTGAAGGAGTTAAAAGAGCAGTTGTAGGATTTGCTTGAGAAGGGTTTCATTAGACCCAGTGTGTCTCCTTGGGGTGTGCCGGTGTTATTTGTCAAGAAGAAGGATGGGTCAATGAGGATGTGTATTAATTACCGGCAATTGAACAAAGTAACGGTCAAGAATAAGTATCCACTACCGAGGATTGATGATTTGTTCGACCAGCTTCAGGGTGCCAAGATATTTTCCAAGATTGACTTGCGATCTGGTTACCATCAGTTGAGGATTAGGGCATCCGATGTCCCTAAGACAGCCTTCCACACTCGGTATGGGCATTATGAGTTCTTGGTTATGTCGTTTGGGTTGACAAATGCCCCAGCAGCTTTCATGGACTTGATGAACCGAGTGTTCAGGCCTTATTTGGATTCATTCGTGATAGTGTTCATTGATGATATATTGATATACTCCCGCAGCCAGGAAGAGCACGAGCAGCACCTTAGAGTGGTTCTTCAGACTCTGAGGGATAGTCAGTTATATGTTAATTTCTCGAAGTGTGAATTCTGGTTGGGTTCAGTTGCATTTCTGGGTAATGTTGTATCAGCAAAGGGTATTCAGGTGGACCCAAAGAAGATTGAGGCAGTCAAGAACTGGCCTAGACCAGCATCAACTACAGAGATTCGGAGTTTCTTGGGGTTGGCAGGCTACTATCGTCGATTCGTGGGGGGATTTTCATCTATCGCAACCTCGATAACAAGGTTGACCCAGAAGGGTGCCCAGTTTAGATGGTCGGATGAGTGTGAGGCGAGCTTTCAGCAGCTCAAGACAGCTCTGACTACGGCACCGGTGTTGGTTTTGCCCACAGAATCAGGGCCTTATACAGTTTATTGTGATGCTTCCCGTATTGGGCTTGGTGCAGTGTTGATGTAGGATGGCAAGGTCATTGCCTATGCTTCGAGGCAGTTGAAGATTCATGAGAAGAACTATCCAGTACATGATTTAGAGTTGGCATCCATAGTTCACGCATTGAAGATTTGGAGGCATTATTTGTATGGCGTGACGTGTGAGGTGTTCACCGACCACAAGAGTCTTCAGTACTTGTTCAAGCAAAAGGAGTTGAATTTGTGGCAGAGAAGGTGGTTGGAGTTGCTGAAGAATTATGATGTCACCATTTTATATCATCCGGGGAAGGCCAATGTGGTGGCCGATGCTTTGAGTAGGAAGTCGGCCAGTATGGGCAGCCTTGCTTATATTCCGGTCAGTCAGAGGCCGTTTGCTTTGGATGTTCAGGCATTAGCCAATCAGTTCGTGAGACTGGATGTTTCTGAGCCCAGTCGTGTGTTAGCTTGCACGGTCGCTCGTTCTTCGTTATTGGAGCGTATCCGTGATCGGCAGTTTGATGATCCCCATTTGTGTTTCCTTAGAGACACGGTGCAGCGAGGAGGTGCCAAGCGGGTTACCTTAGATGCGGATGGAGTTTTGATATTGCAGGGGCTAGTTTGTGTGCCCAATGTGGATGGGCTTCGAGAGTTGATTTTAGAGGAGGCCCATAGTTCCAGGTACTCTATTCATCCGGGCGCCGCGAAGATGTATCAGGATTTGCGGCAGCATTATTGGTGGCGTAGAATGAAGAAGGATATCGTAGCATATGTAGCTCGTTGTTTGAATTTTCAGCAGGTTAAGTACGAGCATCAGAGGCCTGGTGGTGTATTCCAGAGGATTGAGCTTCCCGAGTGGAAGTGGGAGCGGATTACTATGGATTTTGTTACTGGACTTTCACTGACTTGGAAGAAGTTAGATGCGATATGGGTTATTGTTGATAGGCTGACCAAGTCAGCACATTTCATTCCTGTGGCAGTCTCATATTCTTCTGAGAGATTAGCTGAGATTTATATCCGAGAGATTATTCGCCTTCATGGTGTGCCGGCATCTATCATTTCGGACCAGGGTACGCAGTTCACCTCACGCTTCTGGAGAGCAGTTCAGCAGAGTTGGGCACACGGGTTGATTTGAGCACAGGATTTCGTCCCCAGATGGACGGTCAGTCCGAGCGGACTATTCAGATTCTAGAGGATATGCTTCGAGCTTGTGTTATTGACTTTGGAGGTTCGTGGGATCAGTTCTTGCCTTTAGCGGAGTTTGCCTACAACAACAGTTACCAGTCGAGCATCCAGATGGCTCCTTATGAGGCTTTATATGGTAGGCGGTGTCGGTCTCCGGTTGGATGGTTTGAGCCGGGAGAGGCTCGGTTGTTGGGTACAGATTTGGTTCAGGAGGCCTTGGACAAGGTCAAGATCATTCAGGATAGGCTTCGTTCAGCTTAGTCTAGGCAAAAGAGTTATGCAGACCGCAAGGTTCGAGATGTGGCATTCATGGTTGGTGAGCGGGTATTGCTCCGAGTGTCGCCTATGAAGGGCGTGATGAGATTTGGAAAGAAGGGCAAGCTTAGCCCTAGGTTTATTGGTCCGTTTGAGATTCTTGATCGAGTAGGGGAGGTGGCTAATAGACTTGCACTGCCGCCTAGCTTATCAGCCGTGCATCACGTTTTTCATGTGTCCATGCTTCGGAGGTATCACGGCGATCCAGCCCACGTGTTAGATTTCAGCATTGTCCAGTTGGACAAGGATTTGTCTTACGAGGAGGAGCCGGTAGCTATTTTGGACCGGCAGGTTCGTCAGTTGAGATCCAAGAGTTTCCCTTCTGTTCGTGTTTAGTAGAGAGGTCAGCCTCCTAAGGCATCGACCTAGGAGTCCGAGTCCGATATGCGGAGCCGTTATCCTCATCTTTTCCCCGATTCAGGTACTTCTTTCTTTTGTCCGTTTGAGGACGAACAGTTGTTTTAGAGGTGGAGAATGTGACGACGACCCAAAGGGTCATCACTTGTTTCCTTACTCATTCTGTGCTTCTGAGGCCTTGAAAACCTCATTCGAGGTTGCCTTGAAAACCTCATTCAAGGATCCATCTGAAATATTAATATTTATACCCCAACTTCTGTTAAAGCTGAGGTTTTGTTGCAGGCGTAACAAATGATGAAAACTTTGCCGATGCAGTGGGTGAAGCAGTTCAGAATCGATATGCTCTTTGATTTCTTAAAGTGAAAATAAGTTTCATGAAATTAGCACTCTTATGATATTCATGTAATAGTGAATTACATTATTTTTTTATTTCTGTAACTAAAGTAAATTTTTTCTATTTTTTTTATTATTATTATTATAGCTAACTTCTATTTTCTTTACTGTCTAAATATGTTGTTCCTTCCACCTTATCTTTCCATTTTTTCCTCCTTAATTATATTAATTAAAATATTATATCAAGAATAAGTGACATTATCCATCTTTAGACCAGAAACAACAAATATCGTTTTCACATTTTTAAAACTTTTTCTCAATATAATATTAGCGCCCAACAATATGTAAATTCAATACTAATAATTATATATATAGTGACGTGGCAGCTCTCATTAGCCAAGGATCCTATTTATCTTTTTTTATATTTTTTTTATTTAAATAAATTAGCTCAATAATAGCTTGAGTCTTTTTGGTTCCCCTAAAAGTAGGGGTGTCAATGAATTCTGTGAGAAAAATGCTAAATTCTGATATTAAATTGAATAAATTTGACTTCGGTCAATATTTTAGGTAAACGGACCCGGACCCGTAATTTGACGGTCCTGGAGGGTCCGTAGGAAAATATGGGACTTGGGCGTATGCCCGGAATCGAATTCCGAGGTCCCAGGCCCGAGAAATAAATTTTTGTGTGAAATTGTTTTCTAGAAATAATTAAGGAAATTGGAAATGAAATTTGATTAAAAGACTATGGTTTCGGGCCCGTATTTTGGTTCCGATGCCCAGTACAAGTCTTATATATGGTTTAAGCGCTTTCTGTAAAGTTTGGTTGAAAACGGACGTCGTTTGACGTGTTTTGGACTTAAAATGGGAGATTTGATGTTTTATGAAAATTTGGAAGGAATCATGGATTCTGAGGCTTAGTTCAATGTATATGATGTTATTTTGGTGATTTGATCGCGCGAGTAAGTCCGTAGGATGTTTTTGAGGTCGTGTGCATATTTGGTTTGGAGCCCCGAGGGCTCGGGTGGGTTTTGGATAGCTTTTGGAGTGCATTTTTGAACTTAGGAAAATCTGGCATTTCAGTTCTGCAATTTTCGCAATTGCGAAGCAGGCCTCGCAATTTCAAGCTCGCAAATGCGAGCCTGGCATCGCAATTGCTAGGAAGGGGGCACTGGGCTGTGGTCGCAAATGCGACCAATGGCTCGCAAATGCGAAGGCTCATTTTTCGCAAATGCGACTAGAAGTTCGCAAATGCGAAGTTCTCCCAAATGGCTGGTGTTCGCAAATGCGAACAAAGATCTCGCATTTCCCATGCCTGCAATTGCGAACCCATTTTCGCATTTCCCATATCCGCAGCCCAGCATATTTTATACTTAACCGATTTTGAACTTCATTTTTCACATTTTCTCAAACTCAAACACCCATAGGCGATTTTTCAAGAAATCTTTCTTCTCCAAATCAATTGTAAGTTAATTTTTACTCATTTCTTTCAATCATTAACATCATTTAACATGTTTTCCACTTAAAATCAATGATTTTCATGGGAGAAATTGGGGGTTTTGGGTAGAACCTAGGTTTTCAAAAACAATTGTGGATTTGGACCTCAATTTGAGGTCCGATTTCAAAATAAATTACATATTTGAGTTCGTGGGGGAATGGGTAACCGGGTTTTGGTTCGAACCTCGGGTTTTGGCCACGTGGGCCCGGGGGCGATTTTGGAATTTTTGGGAAAACTTTGAAAAATTCATTTTTATGCATTCAAATTGATTCATTTACTGTTTATTAAAGCAATTAAGTAACTTGTGACTATATTCGAGCGGATTGGAGGTGGAATCACGGGGTAAAGCTTTAGTTTAGGCTTGAGTTGAGTTCAAGGCATCGAGGTAAGTGTTTGGTTTAACCCTAGCTTGAGGGAATAGGAGTTGATTCTTATTTGTAACTTGCTAATTGTCGAGTACGATGTATAGGCATGGTAACGAGTATCTATGCATTGGTGTCTAGCATGACCGTGAGTCCTTATTTTGCGAGTAGTTTGGTTGTTGTTATGCCTTCCATGCTTAAATGATGACTTCTATATGTTGTAAAGATCTTGTGAAAGAGATTGTGATCTTTGAACTTCGTGGAGCATTGGCTCGGGTTGAAATACAAATTGTGAAGGTATAAGAGATAAGTAACTCCTTGGAGCATTGGCTCAAGTGATAATGTGAACTTTGAGATGAAAGTGAAAGAAAGAGAAGAGTTAATGATTTATTCCCTTGTCGGGACGTTGTTGGTTATTGATGTTGTACCCTTGCCGGGTTTTTATTTGTTTGTTTGTGTACCCTTGTCGGGACTTCCATTCTTGTTTTATTATTCCCTTGCCCTTGTTTGTGATTGTTGATTGGGTGAGGAAGAGTGTTAAAGCACGAAGGGTGATGCCGTGCATTGAATGATATTTTTGGATCGGGTTGCGCGCCGCAACAATGCTAAATGATGTGGATCGGGTTGCACACCGCAAAATGCTAAACGATATGGATCGGGTTGCACGCTGCAACACTGTTGTTATATATATTGGGATCGGGTTGCGCGCCGCAACAATTATTGATACAAGTGTGTTTATTTTGGATATTAGTCTCTTGTCCGCTGTAAATTCTAAGCCGCCTTTAGACTGTTACTCTAGATTTACTGTTAATACTGTTATCTCCCCACAGCACGCTTCCCCTCCCACATTGTTTACTTGTCTTGTATTTCGATTCCGATGTATGTATATAACTGCACAGGTTTATGTGGTGGTCCATTCTAGCCTCGTCACTACTTCGCTGGGGTTAGGCTAGACACTTACCAGCACATGGGGTCGGTTGTGCTGATACTACACTCTGTGCTATTTTGCACAGATCCAGGTTTCGAGCAGCAGTAGCAGTAGAGTGGGAGCAGGCTTCATTTCAGTGAGACCCAAGGTAGCCTTGCAGGCGTCCGCAAGCCCGGTGTCTCCTCTATCCTTATTTTATCTATTATCTCATTGTATTCGAGACAAACAGCTTATGTTCTCATTCAGACGTTTGTATGTAGTAATCTTAGCAGTTCGTGAGTACAGTAACACCAGTCTTGGGTAGAGGATTTTGTTAAACTTTCCGCATTTCTATTCAGTTTCTATAAAATGTTAAGACTTCCGCTTATTATTGAATTTTGTTGCTTTTGCATTATTGTCGTAAATTGTTAAAATGGATTGGATTATTAATGGACAAGTAATTAAATTTGACTTGCCTAGCTCTCATTAGTAGGCGCCATCACGACTCTCGAGGGTGGGAAATCCGGGTCGTGACAAGTTGGTATCAGAGCTCTAGGTTACATAGGTCTCACAACTCACGGACAAGCTTAGTAGAGTCTGAGGGATCGGTACAGAGACGTCTGCATTTATCTCCCAGAGGCTACCGAGTTAGGAAAAGTTTCACATTTGTTCTTTCTTGTCGTGCGGCTTGGTTTCTCAATGCTAATTGAATTTCTACTCTGTTCTTTCGCAGATGGCGAGAACACGTGCTTCTTCATCTTCCGATCAGCAGTCCGAGCCCCAGACAGCTCCTTCTAGGGGCAGATGGCGAGGCCGAGGCCGTGCTAGAGGCCGAGGTAGGGGCGGAGCTCAGCCCTGAGCAGCAGCACCAGTGGCGGAGCCTCAGGTTGACATTGACGAGGAGGTTCCGACCCCAGCCCCAACAATTCCGGTGGGCCCAGCTCAGGTCCCAGAGGGATTTATTGCTACCCTAGTTCTTCAGGACGCTCTAGTCCGATTGATGGGCCTTATGGAGAGCGTCACCCGAGCAGGTTTGCTTCCTGTAGCACCAGCCGTCTCTCAGGCTGGAGGAGGGGCCCAGACTCCTGCTACTCGTACTCCGGAGCAGGGAGTTCCCCCGATTCAGGAAACAGCAGTTCAGCTAGTTGGAGCAGCTCAGCCGGGTGTGGTAGCCCAGGCCGGTGATGGGGCAGCTATATCTGCCGATGCTTTATGGAGGTTGGATAGGTTCACCAAGCTCTTGACTACTACTTTCAGCGGTGCACCCACCAAGGATCCTCAGGATTATTTGGACAGCTGCCACGAGGTTCTTCGGAACATGGGTATTGTTGAGTCCAATGGAGTTGATTTCGCTGCATTTCGCCTATCTGGATCCGCCAAGACTTGGTGGAGGGATTTCTGTTTAGCTAGACCAGCAAGGTCTCCAGCCTTGACATGGGATCAGTTTTCAGTGTTGTTTCTGGAGAAGTTTCTCCCTATCACACAGCGTGAGGCCTATCGGAGGCAGTTCGAGCGTCTCCATCAGGGATCCATGTCAGTCACCCAGTACGAGACCAGGTTTATTGAGTTGGCTCGCCATGCTATTGCCATACTCCCCACTGAGATGGAGAGGGTGAGACGGTTTATTGATGGACTCATTCAGCCTATTCGTCTCTAGATGGCTAGAGAGGCGNGAAGGTTCGGCGTATGGTCGAGAAGGGGTGTTTGGCTTATTTAGCTTATGTTCGGGATTCCAGTGCTGAAGTTCCCTCTATCGATTCTGTGCCCGTTGTTCGTGATTTCCCTGATGTTTTTCCTTCAGACCTGCCGGGTATGCCACCCGACAGGGATATAGATTTCTGCATCGATCTGGTTCCGGGCACTCAGCCCATTTCTATTCCGCCATATCGTATGGCCCCGCCGGAGTTGAAGGAGTTAAAAGAGCAGTTGCAGGATTTGCTTGAGAAGGGTTTCATTAGACCCAGTGTGTCTCCTTGGGGTGCGCTGGTGTTATTTGTCAAGAAGAAGGATGGGTCAATGAGGATGTGTATTGATTACCGGCGATTGAACAAAGTAACGGTCAAGAATAAGTATCCACTACCGAGGATTGATGATTTGTTCGACCAGCTTCATGGTGCCAGGGTTTTTTCCAAGATTGACTTGCGATCTGGTTACCATCAGTTGAGAATTAGGGCATCCGATGTCCCTTAGACAGCCTTCCGCACTCGGTATGGGCATTATGAGTTCTTGGTTATGTCGTTTGGGTTGACAAATGCCCCAGCAGCTTTCATGGACTTGATGAACCGAGTGTTCAGGCCTTATTTGGATTCATTCGTGATAGTGTTCATTGATGATATATTGATATACTCCCGCAGCCAAGAAGAGCACGAGCAGCACCTTAGAGTGGTTCTTCAGACTCTGAGGGATAGTCAAATATATGCTAATTTCTCGAAGTGTGAATTCTGGTTGGGTTCAGTTGCATTTCTGGGTCATGTTGTATCAGCAGAGGGTATTCAGGTGGACCCGAAGAAGATTGAGGCAGTCAAGAACTGGCCTAGACCAGCATCAGCTACAGAGATTGGGAGTTTCTTGGGGTTGGCAGGCTACTATCGTCGATTCGTGGGGGGATTTTCATCTATCGCAACCCCGATGACCAGGTTGACCCAGAAGGGTGCCCAGTTCAGATGGTCGGATGAGTGTGAGGCGAGCTTTCAGCAGCTCAAGACAGCTCTGACTATGGCACCGGTGTTGGTTTTGCCCACGGGATTAGGGCCTTATACAGTTTATTGTGATGCTTCCCGTATTGGGCTTGGTGCAGTGTTGATGCAGGATGGCAAAGTCATTGCCTATGCTTCGAGGCAGTTGAAGATTCATGAGAAGAACTATCCAGTACATGATTTGGAGTTGGCAGCCATAGTTCACGCATTGAAGATTTGGAGGCATTATTTGTATGGCGTGGCATGTGAGGTGTTCACTGATCACAAGAGTCTTCAGTACTTGTTCAAGCAAAAGGAGTTGAATTTGAGGCAGAGAAGGTGGTTGGAGTTGCTGAAGGATTATGATGTCACCATTTTATATCATCCGGGGAAGGCCAATGTGGTGGCCGATGCTTTGAGTAGGAAGTCGGCCAGTATGGGCAGCCTTGCTTATATTCCGGTCAGTCAGAGGCCGTTTGCTTTGGATGTTCAGGCATTAGCCAATCAGTTCGTGAGACTGGATGTTTCTGAGCCCAGTCGTGTGTTAGCTTGCACGGTCGCTCGTTCTTCGTTATTGGAGCGTATCCGTGATCGGCAGTTTGATGATCCCCATTTGTGTGTCCTTAGAGACACGGTGCAGCGAGGAGGTGCCAAGCGAGTTACCTTAGATGCGGATGGAGTTTTGAGATTGCAGGGGCGAGTTTGTGTGCCCAATGTGGATGGGCTTCGAGAGTTGATTTTAGAGGAGGCCCATAGTTCCAGGTACTCTATTCATCCGGGTGCCGCGAAGATGTATCAGGATTTGCGGCAGCATTATTGGTGGCGTAGAATGAAGAAGGATATCGTAGCATATGTAGCTCGTTGTTTGAATTTTCAGCAGGTTAAGTACGAGCATCAGAGGCCTGGTGGTGTATTCCAGAGGATTGAGCTTCCCGAGTGGAAGTGGGAGCGGATTACTATGGATTTTGTTACTGGACTTCCGCTGACTCGGAAGAAGTTCGATGCGATATGGGTTATTGTTGATAGGCTGACCAAGTCAGCACATTTCATTCCTGTGGCAGTCTCCTATTCTTCTGAGAGATTAGCTAAGATTTATATCCGGGAGATTGTTCGCCTTCATGGTGTGCCGGCATCTATCATTTCGGACCGGGGTACGCAGTTCACCTCACACTTCTGGAGAGCAGTTCAGCGAGAGTTGGGCACACGGGTTGATTTGAGCACATCATTTTATCCCTAGACGGACAGTCAGTCCGAGCGGACTATTCAGATTCTAGAGGATATGCTTCGAGCTTGTGTTATTGACTTTGGAGGTTCGTAGGATCAGTTCTTGCCTTTAGCGGAGTTTGCCTACAACAACAGTTACTAGTCGAGCATCCAGATGGCTTTTTATGAGGCTTTATATGGTAGGCGGTGTCGGTCTCCGGTTGGATGGTTTGAGTCGGGAGAGGCTCGGTTGTTGGGTACAGATTTGGTTCAGGAGGCCTTGGACAAGGTCAAGATCATTCAGGATAGGCTTCGTTCAGCTTAGTCTAGGCAAAAGAGTTATGCAGACCGCAAGGTTCGAGATGTGGAATTCATGGTTGGTGAGCGGGTATTGCTCCGAGTGTCGCCTATGAAGGGCGTGATGAGATTTGGAAAGAAGGGCAAGCTTAGCCCTAAGTTCATTGGTCCGTTTGAGATTCTTGATCGAGTGGGGGAGGTGGTTTATAGACTTGCACTGCCGCCTAGCTTATCAGCCGTGCATCCAGTTTTTCATGTGTCCATGCTTCGGAGGTATCACGGCGATCCAGCCCACGTGTTAGATTTCAGCACTGTCCAGTTGGACAAGGACTTGTCTTACGAGGAGGAGCCGGTAGCTATTTTGGACCGGCAGGTTCGTCAGTTGAGATCCAAGAGTTTCCCTTCTGTTCGTGTTTAGTGGAGAGGTCAGCCTCCTGAGGCATCGACCTGGGAGTCCGAGTCCGATATGCGGAGCCGTTATCCTCATCTTTTCCCCGATTCAGGTACTTCTTTCTTTTGTCCGTTCGAGGACGAACGGTTGTTTTAGAGGTAGAGAATGTGACGACCCAAAGGTCATCACTTGTTTCCTTACTCATTCTGTACTTCTGAGGCCTTGAAAACCTCATTCGAGGTTGCCTTGAAAACCTCATTCGAGGATCCATCTGAAATATTAATATTTGTACCCCAACTTCTGTTAAAGCTGAGGTTTTGTTGCAGGCGTAACAAATGATGAAACTTTGCAGATACAGTGGGTGAAGCAGTTCAGAATCGATATGCTCTTTGATTTCTTAAAGTGAAAATAAGTTTCAAGAAATTAGCACTCTTATGATATTCATGTAATAGTGAATTACATTATTTTTTTATTTCTGTAACTAAAGTAAATTTTTTCTATTTGTTTATTATTATTATTATTATTATTATTATAGCTAACTTCTATTTTCTTTACTGTCTAAATATGTTGTTCCTTCTACCTTATCTTTCCATTTTTTCCTCCTTAATTATATTAATTAAAATATTATATCAAGAAAAAGTGACAGTATCCATCTTTAGACCAGAAACAACAAATATCGTTTTCACATTTTTAAAACTTTTTCTCAATATAATATTAGCGCCCAACAATATGTAAATTCAATACTAATAATTATATATATAGTGACGTGGCAGCTCTCATTAGCCAAGGATCCTATTTATCTTTTTTTACATTTTTTTATTTAAATAAATTAGCTCAATAATAGCTTGAGTCTTTTTGGTTCCCCTAAAAGTAGGGGTGTCAATGGTTCGGTTCGGACGGTTATTTTATAAAATTTGTACCATACCAATTTCTCGGTTATTCTATTATGTATAACCAAAATTAGACTTTTCGAAACCGTCCCAATCATGTCGGTTTCACTTCGGTATCGGTACGGTTCGGTTAATTTTTGGTATTTTTTAAAATATCATGTGTAAAACTCACTAATAGAAGTAGAATGCAATAACATATGTTCTTTTACAGGACTTACCAAAACTTTCTAGACATTTTTACTGTTTAAAGGGTGATGAATTAAAAAAACATGAAAGATGGCTAGAGTATAGATCCATCAACTATTCAACAGCAACGTAAAAGAAACCAAGTAACAGCAAAGAAAATATAAATCACACGAGTGGAAAGATATTAACCAAGCCGGGACTCAAGAATAAAGTTTATATTAAATATGCAAAAAGATAAATTTAAATTGTATGAAAGAAAACATATTCAATACATTGTAGTTTTCTACTCATAATCGCTAGAACACTTTGTGTCTTGCTACTAAAGATACTTGAAATAACTTAGTTTAAGTATAAGTAGCATAATAGATTTTAGGAATTAGTATTTTGAGTTTAATTACTTGTTGGCTTGTAACAATTTTCATAATTCCAAGACTCAATGAAAAATTTAATGTTTATTCGTTTTAGACTTGTTATATAAATATATTTTTCACATATAAAATTTATTCGATACGTTTTCGGTATTTTTTCAGTTTATTTTTATAAAATAAAAAACCTACCCTAATTATCGGTACGGTTACAGATTTATATAAAAACCTACGGTTTCTTAAAAAGAAACCTAAAAATTGGTTCGGTGCAGTACGGTTCGGTCGGTTTAATCGGTTTTCAAATACCCATTGACACCCCTGCCTAAAAGTACTCTTTAAACCGTTCCGTTTAAAACCTCATAATGTCACCTTTTTAAACCATCTTCTAATGTTTCAAGATTTTTCCCTTTTCCATAATTACTTATTAATTAGTTTTGGATTTTCTTCTTCTTTTTATTTATTTAAGTAAATTAGCTCAATAATAGCTCGAGTCTTTTTGAGTAACTTTTCTCTTATTTAGACTCTAAGTACTTTTGGTCATCTTCTCTTCTCTAATGTTTATGTGAATTTGATTGAAATTCAAGAAGTACACATATTATGACTGTTCTTTATCAACTACGTTAAATAAATTTCATATGTACCTATTTATTTGGTGGATAAATAAAAACCAATTGAAGAGTTTAGAACTTTAGCAATATTGTCAAGCCAGTGCTCAATTATTTTACAATAATGCAAGTAATAAATTGATCAAGTTGTTCATGATGATAAATAATTTGATTTGTGATATAATCAATTTATATATGCTTATGGACATAAAACTATCTATGTTATCTCAAGTAAATTCGATAAAATATTATTTAAAATGTTATCCAATCAAACCGCGCAAAGCGCGGAAAAATTCACTAGTATATATATAATTGTGGGAATGAGAAAGGTGATGTGGCATGTCTCAAGTGCTAGAAATTATATTTATCTTTTTTCTTCTTTTTTTTTTTTTTGAGGTTTTCTTCTATTTTAATAGTTAAAAATTAAAGTCACACCCTGTCATTAAAACTCCTAATTACACATTTTCCGTTAAGAAATCAAAAGCCAGACCCAAGTATTAATTTACATGGTAAGAGAAAGTCCCATATTAATTGCAGTTCATAACGAGAAAGGCACTGTTTCGAATTTTATATTCAAAAGTTCTGACTTTTCAAATTCTAGCATTTAAAGGTGAAATCATCCTTTTCTATTTAAATTCTTCCATCAGAGGTGAAGAATGGAAATATGCTTCAAATCTTTCACCCTCTTTTTATCCTTTCTTTAATTCGCTCATATATATTTTTTGACTGTGAGGCTACTTTGCTTTTTCACCAAAGAATTTTGGTTACTTATAATTAGTTTAGTGAATTTATTTTTGTAGGTGATGGTTTATTTACATTTTTTTAGAGTGAATTGTGGTGCATTTGAAATGATGATTAAAGAAATAATACAGTATACATGTCTGATTTATTAATGTTGAATGTATTTCTCCTATGTATGACCCATGGACATGGTCCTTTTTTTTCCATGGAAGAAGAAATGCTGAGAAATTGTTTGCTACGTCTTTGCATGTTTTATTGTGTTAGATATATTGGGAATAGTGATCACGCCCAACTATGCCTTATAAAAAGGACAAAGCGGTCGCTGCAGATATATTCCGGTTAACAAGTCCGCAGTCGAATCCCACAGGGAATTAACCTATCAATCACAACTATTGGACTCACAGAAATTCACGTATTCAATCTTCAGAGATATTCGAGTAACAATTTGAGTGTTTATTAACAAAATATTATGTAATAAAAATGCAGTAAATTAAGAACTAGCTATAAACTGGTTGTAAGCAAGAATGAGAATGGTCTAAGGTTATGATTCCCCTCTTGTCGGAATCCTTTCCGCTATATTTGCTATAAATTTGCCTAAGTCTTCTTTACCGATCATGAGCACCTGACTGTCATAACTCTCTCCCGAGTAATTACAACAATATACTAGACATATTCTCCCGAATTACGCTAGCTGGCCTTAGTTATCGCTCACTTAGATCACACCCAAGGTTTCGTTATCCCTAATCCTACCTTTAAAACCTTCGTATTGATCCCTCATATACGTTAGGAGTGGTGTTGTTCAACAACTACCTAAATATACACTCTCTCCCGAGTAATGCATACTAAATAGGCACAGCCGATTGAGGGCCCTTCAATCAACAGCAATCACAATATAGTTGAACAAACAGAGAAAATACTATGGCAAATCTATATTAACATATCAAGAAATGCATCCTCCAAGAGGTTCTATCAAAATCCTAGATTAAATGTTTAGCTACGCAGAATCATTTTCACAATCATAACAGTAGAATTCATCATTAATGATCAAAACAAGAGGAAGAAAGGTAAAACTCTATGCCGAATTTTCCGCCTTGCCTCTTGCCTCTTCTTGCCTTCAATAATCCTTCCAAAAACCTTGATACCTTTTTTTTTTTAGCGAGCTGGGCTTCTTATAGGTTAAGGAGAGTTGCCCACGAACTTACGAATTTACCCCTAAAAATAACGTTCCTCAAAGTGACGAGCGCGGCCGCGCTTGGACCGCGCATATTGCATTCTTTTCTGCCTGGCCTGAGCGCGGCCGCGCTTGGCCCGCACTCATGGAGTTCAGCTATCTTCCATTTTTTCCTTCTTCTTTCACGCGCATTCACCTCTGATTGGCCTTCCTTGATCCAAATTAGCTCCAAACACTGTTCAATGTCCTCATAATCAAGACTTGCTCCTGCAAAGCACAAAATTCATAATTAAAGCCATTTGTTGTCATTTAACCTTCATATAGCAATAAAGTATAGCTTAGTTAGGACGTAAATAATCGCTAAACTACATGAATATAGCCTATTATCAAACAGAATTGGTGATACTGTCACATCCCATAGTGTAAAAATTTTATTTATCTTTTGTCTCTATCTTTTTACTATTTCCTTACATTTTTTCATTTATCTTATTTTAGAAAATCCACATCTCCTATAACTCACGCCTGTTTTTTAGAGGTTATGGCTTTTTAAAATGAAATGTTGAAGAAGAATGTAATAGTCCAACCATAACAATGAAAGCTCATGGATGCAACAATTGTAATTACTATAAATAAAATGGTGTAAGTAAAGTAATTTTCATCACATTTCTCCCATACCACTTATCTCATCATAGAGCGCACATAAAAAACATAAGCAGAAGTGAAGAATTCTTCTGAGCTTCGGTCAAAGCTTCAACAAAAAAGATAATTAAATTTTTCTTAATTACTTTTTGCTTTTGCTTTATTTTTCCTTCTTGCGGATATTATAGCTTACGAATTTGGCTAACAGGTAACTATGCACTGCAATTATTTAGTTTTGTTCTTACAATATTTAGTAATATGAAAGTTGATGTCTCGACGGTCGTAACCCTTCCATTCGTCACACACGGTCTTCTCCGTCTTTTATCACTATGTATTTTCCCTATCTCTCATTTATGTAGGTGTTTTTTAATCTCAAGTTGTCATATGACTTTTACGAAGATCAAAACAATTTTAAGATATTCCTTCATTCTGACCGAATTTTTTGAGAATATGGTTGCTCTAAAAATTACCAAATATTCAGGTGCTGAAAATTAGAATATGCAGAGAAATTCTCAGTTTTGTATCTTAAATTACAAAAAAAAAAAAAAAAAAACTAAAAAAAAATTAACAGAAAAGATTCATGCAATTTATTTGCTCTAACAAATTTTTTTTTCCTTATTTAATTGAAGTAGACGTTGATATGTTTATTTAAGATTAAAGAGAAAGTATATAATATAACTTTTGAAAGGTGAAGAGTAGAAGTTAGATACTTAATATATTAATTGAACAAAGATGAAGTTTATCTCTTTCTTTCATGTTTACTTGAGCAAAAACAGAAAATATTGTTTCACATTTATAGATTATTAGACAACCTTTTCTGATAGATAAAAAAAATCCTCAAATGATGAAAATTAAAAGAAAAAGGTAAGAATAGAATGTTTATATAACTTAAAATCTAATCTATTTTTGAATTTGAAGATTACAAAAGATTTATATATTTTTCATTAATTTAACATTAGAAAAAAATTATTCATAACCGCGCTTCGCGCGGACTAATTCACTAGTTCTCTACATAATTCCGAAACTGGCCCGTTGTTGCATTAATAATTGAGCAAGCATTCTATTTTATCTTCCCTTTATTTTTCTTTCTCAAATCAATGTTTAGTGTGCACTGTCCATTAAGATTTTGCAAATAAAACGTCGGTGAGTTTTATAAATCTCGCGCTAAATTAACCAAAAAATTGATGCATATCACATAATTCTGTTTTGTGAAGTAATGAAAGAATGTGACATGCCTAAAAACACATAAAACGTAAACAAAGGTTGTGATAGTCATAAATTATAAACTATGAGTGCTCAACAAAAATTCAATCTGAAATTACTACTGATAGTAGATGCTAAATTAATGAATTACTAGTTTTCTTATATGAATAGTGTCGACTCCAATGAGTGCTTAACACTGAAATAGGTTCGCCATTGATTATGTGAATCCTTAAATATTACTATGTTTTTTTTCTATTTAAATTTATTCCAGACCAATATTATACAATAATAACTATTACTAAACCTCAACCAAATTAGTCGGCATAAAATATATAGAATTATAGAAGTTTTCTATTTCTTTTTATTGCATAGCAATCTCATACATGGCTAAAAAATACGCCGAAAAAGCACACTAAATTTACTTTTTTTCCCTTTCTGTTTTTCCTTTTTCGTTTTGCTTTAGATCTCACCAATTCTAATTAAAGACATTTTTCGTCGTTTTCATATAAGGGTTTTGTGAAAATATAAATAGAATAATATGTAAACAATACTGGTAGTAAATAATTAGTGAAAATAGGGAAAAACAAAAAAAAAATGTCAGTTGGAGAATCCAATGGAGTTCACGTATCAATGCAAAACCTGGGATCAGTATCACCCTTTGCTGCCGATGATCGTACGGCAACGTACAACCCTTTGATGCAACCAATTTCCTCTACCACTTCTCCGACGCCGTCTTTTCAAGCTCCCGCCACCGGCGACCCTTCCATCACTGTCGCAGCTCCGCTCAATATAAACCCGACCTCAATTGAACCTGCTAAACGAAAACGCGGAAGGCCAAGGAAGTATGCTCCCGAGGGTTCCGCGAACCCTGGAATGGTTTCTCCTCTGCCGCCGTCACAGGTCGCCGGTAGTGGATTTTCGTCTCCTACGCCGCCGCAAGCAGCTGAGTCGGCGGTGAAAAAGGGTAGAGGGAGACCACCTGGTTCTGGCCGAAAGCAGCAGCAACTAGCTGATATAGGTAAACACTTACTATTAAGAAGTAAACTTTTATGGTCTGCACATGTCATTATTTAATTGTATTTTTGTATTTGTTTATTTATATTTTCCTGCAATTGTTTATTTATGTATGCCTGTGTTTGTTTATTTATGTTGGCACTAACATTGCTTTACTCTTATTATTTGGGCTACAATTTTTATATCATACTAAAAGACTCAATTTTTTTACTATCAGTCTGATATTTTAACCAATTTTCAACTTGATTTGGGTGAATTTGTAGTAAATTATTGTACATAATCGGGGACTACTATTGTTTTTCTTACTGATTTTTGGTATATTTTGCACTTTATTTTGGTTATACTTTGCACTTAATAAGATAAAGGAGAAATCTATTTTTTGAGGGTGCATGAGAAAGGAGATGCATTCTATTTACTGCATTTATTCATTAGGACTACTGTGAAATTAGGATATTATATATTGGAACTTTATTTAAGGAGCTGCTGAAGGGTAAAAACTCATTAGCTCTTACTTATCCTGTTAGCTTACGTTAATATGAAGTTTGGCCGAAAAAGTCGCATTCCGCTCTTATGCTAATCACCAAATCTGAACCTGGTATTTAAAAGAGTTTGTTTGCTGAAATCTTGTACTTTGGAGTTTAGCGGCTTTGTTATGTGCATTCTGCCAAATTTCAAGTCGTTCATGAGATACTCTATTTGCAGGATCAGCAGCAGCAGGGGTTGGATTTAGACCACATGTTATTACAATAAAAGCTGGAGAGGTATGGTCTTAATTTAATCTCTCTTGATCAGCAGGTGATTTGTCTTATCAATTTTCTTGTTAGTAGGGTTAAAGCTGGGTGGAATGTGTTAGGACCGGCTTGTCGTAGTTTATCTTTGTGTCATTTCCATACCTCTGATTATTAAATTTGGTGCTCTTTTTACACGAGTTGTAAATTTGGCGATGACAGACAGACTTAACGAAAATAAGACAAATGCTCCTTGTGTTCGTTGGGATTTGATTGTGTAGAAAAGAATGAGAGGGTCGAGTATATCAAAAACAATGCGTCTATTCTAGCTTGACATCCTGCAGCTAAAGTATTAGTCATGCTTTTTGAGTATGTTCCGTGGACTTATTATGGTGGCATCATCACTTTCTTCTTGCGTTGTTTTTGTAGTTCAAAATGATTTACTCCTTTAAAGGTACAGCAAATCTTTTTATTCGTGAAATAAATGCATTAGTTGTTCAAAATGATTTACTCCTTTTAAGGTACAGCGTGAATTCTTTCTATCCGTGAAATAAATGTATTTATGTAAGTTCACTGACTACATGGTCTTCTTTAGATATTCTGAAGTGAAGTTTGGGTTGAAATGTTAGATTGGAGTAAGTTTAACTTAATGTGTGATTTTGGTTAATTCTACGAATCGACTTGATATAAAAACTCCAGACCCTCTATATGTTTGAATATTCAAATCAATATTTCTAGCTTTTTGGCCTCTCAGGATGTATTGGCAAAACTAATGTCATTCTCCCAAAGTACCTCACAAGCAGTGTGCATTCTCTCAGCCAATGGCTCCATATCTAACGTAACACTTTGGCAAGCAGCAACATCAGGTGGAACTGTAACTTATGAGGTTTGTATTTCCATGTTAATATTTCTGCTTGCATAAATAGAGATTAGTGTACAAATGAGTTACTATACTGACTCTCATGTTTAGCATGTGTTTTGCCTGGTATGAATTCAACAGACCAAGGTCATAGGCTGGTCTACCTTAGATTTAATTTAATGTCTTGTATAGTATGATGTTAACCACTCGATCAAGTGTTTGATGCTCTTGGTCAAACGATAATGCTATCACATTCTGAATCAAAAATATTGGGCAACTTGTACAGGGACGGTTTGAGATCCTAACTCTGTCTGGTTCCTTTCTTCTCTCGGAATCTGGTGGTCAACGCAGCAGAACAGGTGGTTTGAGTGTGTCACTAGCTGGACCAGATGGCCGAGTTTTGGGTGGCGGTGTGGCAGGGCTTCTTACAGCGGCAGCTGCTGTTCAGGTTTGACATGGAACTTTATGCCAAATATGTACTCCTTATTTTTAATATGTTCCGAATTAGTTTTATTTCCATCACATCTCTTATTTTGACACGAGG
The DNA here is from genome assembly GCF_001879085.1 of Nicotiana attenuata. Classification (NCBI taxonomy): domain Eukaryota; kingdom Viridiplantae; phylum Streptophyta; class Magnoliopsida; order Solanales; family Solanaceae; genus Nicotiana; species Nicotiana attenuata. The sequence continues at coordinate 18,357,957 of NC_031990.1, forward strand.
AGTCCAACTTTTTTACTTGCTGCAGGTTATTGTTGGTAGCTTCAGCACAGAAGGTCAGAGGCAGCTAAAGCCAGGGAATTCCGATGCCTTTGGTACACCAGCAACATTAACATCAGCGGCCAGAAGTCCTCCATCACTCGGAACCCTAAGCGGGTCGAGTGGTGGGACTGTTAGCCCTCATAATCAGATTGTTGAAACTTCGAATAACAGTCCTTCTGGAGTTGCTAACTTGCCCTGGAGATGAGAATGCTTCTGTTCTTATGTTTCCAGAATTCGTGTTGATATGTCCTGCCCTCAATCCTTAGAAAGCTGTGCAGTCTGTTTATTTAGTAGTATTTGTATTTCATTATTACAGTGTAATCATGATAAAGATTTTTCCGTCCCAGCCTACTATCTGAAAACGTGTAAAAGAGGCATGTGGGTTGCTACCATTAAATAAGTTACATAATGCTATCATTTTCTATGGAGAAAACTATGTCATACATATAATGCTACTTTGCTCGAGTCGGAAAGTAAAGTTTCTGTGTACTCATATATTGCAACTTTGCTCGAGTTGGTGTAAAGTTTGCAACTTTGCTCGAGTTGGTGTAAAGTTTCCGTATAGTATCCGCACTAAATTTTAAGGGTGGAAATATAAATAACATTTATACTAATCAAATGAAATTAGAGAAAATATGTAGTTGTTTTGCACTCTCCGCCTGGAGAGTTACATTTCCAAATATGGACACTCTTATATTGGGCGCGAAGCCTAGTAATGTATTAACACCAACAAGAAAATACAAGAGAATTTTATCTATTTTCACCATTAGTTCTGATAATGGGAACAACCATTGCTACATATTACAAATAGCTTTGCTATAAATACAAAAATTGACCTCTAACATTTCATGGGATGTGAAAGGCAGGAGTGGAGGCCTCACGAATCCCTGAGTCCAACGAATATCGCATTATCTTCACGTCTTGCTCAAGGCCACCACGGTCAAGGACAAGCATTTCCAACTCGTAATGACATGGTCGTACACTTGTCATGCAAGGGCAAGCGTTTCCTCTTTCATGACAATCAAACGGCGGAGATTAATCTCTACAAGGACTCGGGACAAGGTCTGATTCTTGAAGGCATCTGCATCTCAGGTCGTAATTCACCTCCAAACCATTGAGCAACTTTAGGTGTTATGGACATTTTGCTCATTTCATTATCAAATTCATCAAGATCCTGATCATAACTTCGGGCGACTCCATTGGCTATATTCATCCCCTTCCCTGCAGTACAGATTTCAATATCGTCTTCATCACTAGTACCCTCATCATCATCCTCATCGTTGTCATATGAGCTCCGAACCATTGACCAGTACACAAAATTTGGCCGGATGAATCTTCCAAAACATATAATAAGATGAGACATAAGAACATACTAATTAATACGAATAGCAGAACAAATATTATCTCCTAAGGTACTTGAATATCCAATCAAGAACAACCCATTCAGTGCACTTGAGAAGTCAATAGTCCAATGTAGAAACAAACCTGTCAGATCTCAATAGCAGACAAGGATCAAATGGGAAAAACATGTCAAGCCTCTCTCTACCACCAAAAGAGATTGAAAGATCGGACTCGGGCAGACCACTTGATACAAAGTTATCAGGCACATCAAGATTAGTTACTTTTGCCAACCGAAGAAATTCTTTCACTACTGATGGCAAGCATACCTGTTAAAAAATATTTTATTGGAGACCAGAATCAACAAAAGGTAGAGAATCCACTAACAGAGAAAAATATACAACCATTGGCTACGTTAGAGAGCACTAATATCAAAGAAAATACAGAATGAACTTATACAACAGTACAATCACAAACTAGTTGGGATTGGCTACCAAATATCTAACCGAACTCAAAAAAATACTTACAAATACCGGACTATGCAATATGAAACTAACAATGAATAGACCTTAATATCAACTGGTTGGTATCAACTATCTGAATAATTTGCTTCCACTATGTTATGTGACTTTAGTTAACACTTTAATCATCACAATGTCACACACCAATGAGTGGATTTGGAGGTGGAAGATATTATCATACCATCTCGGTCAATCTTTGCTTTTGTTAATGGTGATCATGCCTAGTCTTGCCTAATTATGCTGGCTGCACATCCATCTTAATGTCTGCAACGAATCCTATTGATATGTTCAGCCCAACATTGCAGTTCCCTGAAACATGTTGGTACTTGGTATTACAACAATTCTGTAGGATTTGTTTCACTTTGACAAACATCCTCCTATTGCATCGCATCACCCCCCCCCCCCCCCCCAATCCTCTATTTTAATTTTGTTTTATATCTGCATCTAGCCATTTTCCGAAAGACGGAACCTCTATATCTAACAACAATAACAACAAACCCAATGAACTCCCACAAGTGGGGGTGGGGTCTGGGGAGGATGAGATGTACACAGCCTTACCCTTACCCCGGAGGGCAAAGAGGTTATTTCTGAAAGATCATCGGCTAAACAAAAGATAAAAAAAGTAATGGCAACAAGTATTAACAACAACAAGATAAAAAGAGGACCGAAGCCAAGGTAGCAATTAAACGGCAGTAATAGCAATCTAAGAATAAAGGGATAACAAACTAACATGAAAGACCATCGGCTAAACAAAAGATAAAAAAAGTAATGGCAACAAGTATTAACAACAAGAAGATAAAAAAGAGGACCGAAGCCAAGGTAGCAATTAAATGGTAGTAATAGCAATCTAAGAATAAAGGGATAACAAACTAACACTAACGAACTAAGGAAGAAAAAAGGGAAACACTCGACTACCTACTAACCTTCTACCGTAACCATCTACCTCCACACCCTCCTATCAAGGTTCATGTCCTCAGTAAGCTCCAACTGCACCATATCCTGCCTAATCACCTCTCCCCAAGACTTCTTTGGCCTACCTCTACCCTCCCCATACCCACCAAGGTTAACCTCTCACACCTCCTAATTAGGGCTTCTGTGCTTCTCCTCTTAACATGCCCGAACCATCTCAAACCTCGCCTCCCATACAACTTCATTCCTAATCTTATCTAACCTGATATGCCCATACATCCATCTCAACATCCTCATTTCAGCTACTCTAATCTTCTGGATATGAGAGTTTTTGACCGGCCAACACTCTGCCTCATACAACATGGTCGGTCTAACCTCTATATCTGAAAGGACTGTAATTCCATTGAATCACCTAATCTCACTCAAATTTATTTTTCTTATGCTCTTTAAGCTTACAGAACATATATTCTATCCACACGAACTAATAAAAAATAAAATAAAACACAACAAAAGTAATCCATAGAGAGAGAGTGTATGTGTGTGGGAATGCATTACCATTAATGGGCTCAATGGATGCCTCAGGATATACTCTATGTGCTTTGAGAGCCGTGACCTGATACGAGGAATAGCAAGCATTGATCTCATGCGAAAACAAAGTATGTACATCATGGCCTGCATTACAATGAACAGAATCAGAAACAATTTGTTTGGATGTCAACGAAGTTTCTGAATTTTTTTTTGCTAAAGTAAAAGTTAAAATTTCCTTCAAGTTTCCTACATGTTTTGCAAAATTAAAGTTGGAAGAAGTATTTTTAAAGAAAAAGTTATAAACCACTTCTCTCACAAGTTTCCCACAATGCACAAAAGAATATGGAAGTTAACTTTCCAACACTTTCCTTTCCCCTTCCCAGCACTCACATGGTATATAAATAAAATTAGCCCCAGGGATATAATTCAGAAAGCCTTTAATCAAATCCACACTGACACAAGAAAAAAGCCCTGCACTCCTGAAACAATATAATAGCCAATACCAAGAGTACTTAAAGAGAATCATCTGCCGATTACAGAATTAACACTGATCTATTCTCTTGGTCTCAAGATTGACACTACAATACTATAGAAGTCATCTTTCACTTACAGATAGAAACCACCACAAAAAACTTCACAAAAAAGAACAAGGGCCTCTGTGTGTGAGGGAGTGGGGCAGACCATTAAAGGTTTTGACTACAACAAAGCTGTCAAATACCTGGCACCCAGCATAGAATTCCTTGTGAGCTTTTGGATTGATGCCACCACTCTGGTTGGAGCAATAAGTGGAACACCATTCAACCAAACTGATCCTCGCACAAAAAGAAAGAAATCCATGACTTGAGATGTGCCTCAATTTGTTATTGACCAAGGGAAGCAACTTAAAACTACAAAATATTGTGTGCAAAGCTGAAGATGGTTGGGTTCATCGAGTAAACCTTTCTACATATTCAGCAACAGCTGAGATAGACAAAAACTTTGCACGAGCCAAATAACTAGCAAGATAGGCAACAGCACTCATTCTGCAAGTAACCAATAAAAGTATTAGTACCTCCCAACAACCATTAGAAAATGTATAACTAGCAAGCAAAGAACTATCAAATTTATCCACTCCCAGAGAGTATCAAATCTGTTCAGTAGCATTTGAAATTGAAAAAACAAGATCACCAAGAAGCACTTCACTGCCTTCTGACAAAGAAATGACAACTACTTCAGTACTTCTATTTGTCCTATCCAACACAACAGACAAGATACTGAAGCATAGTAATCTATGACTTTTAAGGACCACTATTTGGTGGCATGTTACCTAAACAGCATATACAGAAAGTACGCTAGCCTTAGTACAGAATACTACTCTGCGTGCATGTAAATTCAGTGACAGGATCATAGAGGGATCAATGTTGAGACCCCAAGCAGTGTCCCAACAAAATTCAAACTAGCAAACCTCCTAGGGAGCAGATTAAAAAGGAGAGGACAGTTGAATTCAAAATTAGAACAAAAATATCCCAAAACAGGGAGCACAGACTGTTTATTAGCTTCCATAATTATGTTCAAAGATGAAAGAACCCTAAGCTCGTCGACCAATTTACATAAAGAGCAATCCTCTAAACACTCAGATTGAGTAGCAAACTGAGCAAGCGGTTGCTTGTGTATCCATAAGATATGATTAAGCTAATTGATCAACAATACAGTATCAGGGTGCAACAGGTGGGAAAAGCAAGAAAAAGAAGCCGAAGATTCAATAACTCTTAATCCTCACCTCCATTGTGGGTAGATACTGCTCTTAAATATATCAAATAGTGTATCAGCAAATCTCCTGCCGCAGTTTTCAGGATCCAGGGTACAGGCATAAAACATCACAAACTGCATTTTCAGGATCAAGAAGTTTAAGTTTTATTTTTCAAAAGGGCAACAAGGTACACATAGAAGTAAGAAAAAGAAACAAAGAAGAATAAGTGTCAGAGATGATATTATGCATGTTACCTGGGCAAATTTAGATTTGTATGCCGTCAAAACAGTATGCTGAAAAGACTGGAGAAGAGTCTCAAAAACCTACACCATATGAAAGACAACTACATGTAAGAAAAGCAAGTAGAGTTAGAAACTAGACACTGATGTGTCCAATTTACCTGACTCAGGCGTCCACTCTCTTTGCAAAAGTTAAGGTGTTCAAAGGTAAGCACCATCAAGCTATCCAATTTTTGAGCACTGGCATTTCCAAGCCGTTCCATCCAAGAAATTCGGAGCTGAGAGTAAAAAGCTTGTTACTATATAAAGAACAACGGCAAAAACCAAATCAAAAAGATGGATGAGCTCAGTCAGTAGAGTGCAATGCTCTTAACCTTGTGGTCAGCAGATCGAGCTTCTGATAAACGCTCCAATAATTTTACTTATAAAAGAATCAAAGAGATGGATGAAATTTTTTAACAGAGAAATACAGAATTTGATCAATCATCAGCTGAAAGCTAAAGTATTTATTTTCTTTGTATTTTCCTTGTAATAAGTACTTTCGATATGCCTAGTATATTGTATGTATACAAGATACGATCAAATACTAGCTTAATCAAAAAGTGGATAAAGGGATACAACCGCATACCACAGGAAAAAAAAACATTTACAAGAACAAAAATAAAAAATCTTGCCATAGACGGTAATACGGTATTTGTAATTCTCTCTAATTGATGACAATTTTGAATATAATGGACCCTAATATAATTGTTCACAATCTTTTGATCAGAAGATCAACAACATGAAAAAGGAAATGTTTGTAGATGAATATAGGAAGGGTGAAAATAGAACTGTGGGAAATATGACTTTTATTAAGGAAAATAATTCGGAAGAAAATAGTACTCTTGACCACTTAAATGCTGGGCAGAGTTCACACAGTGTTGACAAGGCAAATTTGTCTCAAGGTTGACTCAGATTTAAAGAGAAATGTTATGAAATACTCTTCTGAATCATCAGGTATTCTTTAACTACTTGGATTCTTCAAGATTAAGACCAGTTTTTATTATAAGGTATATGGTTCTATAAATATCGGGAAATCTCCATATACACATAGTACACCAAAAAGTAGAGAAAGCTAGGCTAAACATGGTTCTGTACAAAATTCACCCAATCATCTATACAAACAGGTATCATGAGTGCACCAAAAAGAAACTAGAGGCACAAGACTACTCTGGACATGTACAAAATCACTCTCAAGCGTCACCCACTTGTAACAATCTCCTATTTGTTTCCTTCGATTCCTTCCATACTACCCTCATAAAAGCTTTTCCGGTTAAAGGAAAGGCAAAGTGAACCAAATAACTGCAACATTAATATTTTTACACAAACACATTATTTTCTTTTTCTCAGCTCCAACAGAAATGAAAGCGTATATCACCATCAACCCCACTATCCCAGAAGAAAAAAAAGAGTCAAAGAAACAACTCTAGTGGCAATGGTAACACTAACATACAGAAGAATATCAGTAAAAGGACGAAAATCACCTGGTCACCATCTTGCTGACCATCATCTACTGGACCATCCAGATCTTCCAGCTCCATATCGAAGATGCATTTGGTGAAATCCTCATTTAAGATTTCATCCCATGCAATGTCTACCTAAGAAACTCAAGGACAAGAAGAAAGTTAAGTTAGTGCAACAACTTCTACACAGCGACAGAGCGAAGCTTCAATTTCAAACAACTTACATCCAGATCTATCAGCCAATCCATAATTGCCACAAGCATTGTTCTCCCAACAAGACCACCAATTGCTCCACCCTCCAGTTTTAACATGTTCTCCACATATGCCATGATGAACTTCAGGTAAAGAAAAAAAAAACATGGATAAGAATTTAGGAGCTTCCAGCAATAAGGAGCACAACACAGAAGAAATAGATTACCAACACAAGGTTCTGGTGATGCATGATTCACTAATTCAAAAAAATGTCACTAGGACCAGAACATTCAATAATCTGCATAGTGAAAGAATCTTCTTTGTAAAGAAAGCATGAATCTGCACTTACTGGTTCCTTTGTGTAATTGATTGGCATCTTCTGCATCTTCTCCTTTACTATCTTCTCAAGTCTCATGGGGGAGAGAGGAACTAACTCTGCAATGTCTATTAAAGTTGAATGGACACGATCAATGACTTGGCCCTTTCGTAAAATGCCACGTGGCTGATTCAACAATGATATGAATGAAGGAGGAGGCACAAAATTGTTCACAAGCATTTCCAAGCACAAATCGACATACTGCCCACCAGATGTAGCCTACAGCATAGGAGAAGACTCATGATCATATACACAATTAGACACAAACATGGAAGATTGCAGCACTAAAGCCACATACCAAGGATATAAGTAATTCCATCAAAGCATCCATTACATCAGTCCCATAGTTCCACATGCTCATTCCTAAAATCTGGAGGCGAATAAGACATTTAAAAATACAATCTTACCAACCTCTATTCTTATTTAAAAGATGCACACTATTAATACAGCTATTTAGAACTTACAGATGAAAGAAGACTTTGATGGTGAACAATGTCTAGACAAGAAACTGATCCTGACAAAGCTTTTAAACATGTCTGAAATGCAAAGACCAAAGAAATGAAAATTAAAACATGAAGCAAAAGAAACCACCAAAAAAAGTGATTGCATGTGCAATCTCCAAGGAAAACATACCACTAGTAGGGCCACCTCTTCAGGTACAAGGCGTTCCTTACAGTGCATAACCCCAACAAGCTGATTATATTTGTCCGGATCACCCTAATACACGCAACATTCAGCTATAAAATTAACTCTGCAGTGCTATAACAAATATATGGAAACTATAAAGAAGCGCAATTCATAAAAATTGCACTGCACAAGTTGCACCAGTGAAAATAGCAACTAGGAAGGTACAGACAATTCACATCTGTGAAGATGTTTGCCAGGAAAAAAAAAAGTGAAACAGACAAAAAAATCAGTAATTTAAGCGTAAGGAATAAATGAAAACATTTGGCTGGCAAGTGCTTGCTGAATATAAATGAGAGAAGTGTGCCAGGAAAGTAAAAAAAGTGAAACAGACAAAAAATAATCAGTAATTTAAGCACAAAGAATAAATGAAAGCATTTCGCAGGCAAGTGCTTGCCGAATATAAATGAGAGAAGTAACGCCCCACTCACCACCACCACCTCCCCCCTCCCCTCCCCCCCTCCCCCCTACCCCCAACCAAAAAAAAAAAGAAAAGGAAAAATATAGGGAGTACGAGAGGGAGAGAAAAGAACATGTCTAACTAACCACTTGTACGTCCCTTCAGAACTTAACACTTAAAATACCATATCAGATGCATAATACTCGAACTTGAGCCCTCCTTCTTCTCCATTCGATATACATCACCTTCACAAAAGCCCTAGTAATTTCCCTCTATTTTCTATCTAAAGTCAAAATCATGCAAGGCTTATGTATCTTTTTCTAACCGAGAAATCCTCGAGGACCAGCTTGGAGCACAGTTCATACTCAGTAGATTATGGCTGCCCCTATCTGATGTGACAATTTCTTAGTTTTTGTCACATCTTCTACTATTATAATAACATCTTGCCCAAACTCCCAAAAAAAAGTATCTAATCAAACTTTCAGCTCTTAATCTCCAAGGAAGACAACCAAGGTCAATCAATCTGGAGCACCTATGCTTGTCTTCAAGCAAACATTTGAAACAGTCATCTTAGCAGGAAAGATACTTTTCCTCTTATTTTTTGATGAGCAACTTAGCCAAAACAAACAATGAGAAACAAAGGATTACGGTGAAACAAATTCTATCTGTTGATTCATACAGTTCAAACTTGATTTCCCATGCAGTGGCATGGGCATCCAAACCCAATCCAAAGCACTTATCAGTGTATCATTTTGTTTTTATTCAAAATATGTTTTTTGAGAGACCAACCTGGAGGGCGGATTTAAGGGCACCTCTGACATGATAGAACAACTCTGTATCCGTAATCTCAACATTCTCCATCTCAGCATAGCCTGCCTGCTCAGCTGGTAATACCATTCCCATTATGTTTGATAATTGAATATTGCCAAAATTTCCTCTGAAACATCATCATGTGGAAAAGCCCTTATCAGCAAAAAAAAAGGTTCTATAGTAACCAGCCATATACCCTTGAATCACTCATCAAAATGCTTATTAAAGATAAGAAACAGCTAAATATACTCAAGTCTGTTTATTAAAAGATATCTATCAACAAGACAACAGCACATACTGAAAACCATATCACGAGTTACAGAACTATACAATAGTATAAGTTCACAGCTATTACTTTAATCTTTATGGAAATTTTATTATCACAAAGATGTCCATTACCAGTGACTTCAAGAGAATGCTACACCAAAGATTGAATTTTCAGTCTTAAAACCACATTAAGCTTTTCAAATTTCAACTTGTTATCCACATAGATGCAAAAAACCACTGAGCCCTTATCAATTCAAGCAAGAAAGCACCAGTCTTTCGCAATACAAACCAGCAATAATACCCATCTGGTACCAGTATACAAAACAGTCCTACTCAATCAACGAATCAGCAATTTGATGGTTGCGCAAATAAAAGGCTTTTATATAAAATCGATTTTAAAGAAAATCCAGTTAGTACACAATCACAAATTCCGGCCAGTACATTAACTAGTAAAAACCCACGGGAAACTAAGATATTGGAGTTAAGCTTCTTTAAAGCCTGGGAGCACCCAGAATATTATAGTCTAACTAGTCTTAGGGTACGCGCTTTGCGCGTGTACCCGATACAAATGAATATATTATTTTAAAAAATACAAAATATTATTAAATAATGTGATTGGCTTGTAAAATAAAAGTTAAAAAAAAAGTATAAGCTACTAAAAGATGAATGTTGATCGCGAAAAAATCTTGGCCATAGAAGTCCTCAAATACATAATTGTGATTTATGAGGACTTCTGAGAGAATATTTTATGAAAATTATTGATATATTTGTGACCTAAGTAAACAAATAATAAGATTTCTCAAATAAAATAAATTTAAAATTAAATATTTTGGTCTTTTGGGAATAAAGATGTTGGCTTATGGCTCATAAAAAAATAGGATAAGTGAAAACATCTAAATATTACTAATGTGGGCTTAATATTTTACAACAAATAATTAAATATATAGAAATATCAAAAATCGTCATTTGTTGAAATAATTAAAAAGATGATGACAATTCGTTAGGAATAGATTTCGTCTATAAGTTGAATATGTTTTTTTTATTAAAATTAGGACACCGACGATGATATCTTTCTTCTTTCATTGGTTAACAAAGCAAATTGCATCTTGCTGAGCCTTAAGTTTTATTTTTCTCATAAATAAAAATATTTTGTTTTTGTTCTTCATGCTTATAGCATGCGTGAGCCCTATATATTATGACTATTGCATAGAAGTTCATATATAAAAGGATTTAATGTGCAAATTGTTTAGTTGATTTTAAATTTCTAAATTTTAGAGAAATAATTTAATAACTATTTTGTCCAGTGTGAAAGTTTTTTTTAAAAGGTAAAAAAAGGCGAACGATATTTCGCTAAGTGTTTCTTGCTATAAAAAATTATCATTTGTTGAAATACTTAGAAAAGAGACGATGACAATTCGGTTAGAATAGAATTTGTCTACAAGTTCAATAACGTTTTCTACCAAACTATGGACACAAAGATGATATTTTATTGGCCGACGAAGCAAATTGTAATCTTGGTGATTCTATGTTTTCTTTTCGTCAGAAATATTTTGTTTCCATTCTTGTGTGAGTCCTATATGCTAGGACTAATTTCATAGGAGTTCAAAACATGGAAGGATTTAATATGTACTAAAATTTTAGTTAATTTAAATTCCTAAAAATTTGGAAAAAAGCTTAAATTACACTTTTGTCCAGTGTGAAATTTATTCTTAAAGGACAAAAAAGGCGAACGACATTTCGCTAAAGGCCTTCGTGCTTTTAATATAGTATAGATTCACCAAAAAATCGTTTTTTCATTAAAGTAGCTAGAAGAAAAAGGTCGTTGTGTATTAGACGGAAAGATAAACGATAATATGTAGAGGGAGTGAGACAGAAAGAGGAGCATACACTTCGATTACGCCGGAGAAGGAGAAAAATAAGAAATTCGGCCCCGGAGGAGATGGAGGAGCTGGAGAAGCAAAAGCGGTGCCAGGGAACGGAAGGGCTGAAGGAAAGTTCAATTTGGTTTATTTCAAGACACCCGCGGCGTTCGGTTCTTCGGTACGGTATTTAATGACTACGGTTCGGTACTTCGTTATTCGGTATATCAATTGTGCATACCAAATACCTTACCAAAGTAGTTCGGTACGGTCCGGTATTTTCTTATTTGGTTCGGTACGGTTTCGGTATCATACCAAAGTCTTTCAAATCTCCCAAGATTATGTTATGCCTATTGCCTAACGTCTCTTCTGACTTCTGCTGAGAATTCAACCACTCAAAGGCAAACTTAGAAAATAGAACCTTGATAATTACATATAGTGAAAAAACAATTCCTGGAGTGCAATGACCTAGATTTAACAATTGCAAGTTTGCAATTTGGATCCTGAAAAGAAAATGTGAACATTGCATAAAGACAGCAGGAGATTTATGAAATCCTGTTTTCCAAATTCAATATTTTATGACTAACAATAATTGGAGATCAAAAGGCCAAGTAGCAACTCTGCATTCACCTGCTACCATGATCAGCCGTGTGGTGCTATGGTTACAGGCAACATATTCCGATGAAATTCTATAGCAGAGAAACTAGGCACAGTGATAATTCTGATGCAATTCCTAAGCAGAGAAACGAGGGACAGTAATTGCAACAGATTAAAGGAGTAAAAGTGAGATGCATGGCTCGTATACTTAATCATGTGATTGAGTCAACAACACAACAAATAGTCTATTGAGTACCAAAGAGAAGGGATTTTCAGTTCACTTAATCAATTGAATATGTTCTGGAAAATAGGATTTCGTTTAGGCAGTGAACGAGCTTCCGAATAAATATGTAGTGAAATAGTACATATTTTCACAGAAGGAAAAGTGATAAAACAATTATCTTTGCGTAAGGTGAAAAAGGACAAAAGAAGCAGTTGAAGACTAACATAAAACCTCAAGATTGAAGAATGAAGAAGTTATGAACCTGTTGAAGACTTGAAGATTAACGAATGAAGGTCAACAATGAGCAAACAAGCAGTCGCCGAGGAGATGAGTCGCCGTCGCCGTCGCCGCTCGCCGAGGTCGTGAAGTCGCCGTCGCCGTCGCCCTCTGCTATTGTAAGGTTAGAAAATAGAAAAGGGAAAGGGGTAAGCAGAAGAAGCTATAGTAAGTTTGCTGTCTCTAAGCCTAAAGAGGCCGCTAGGCGGGCTAAGGATTAGGGAATTAGGGCTTGGGTGTTGGGCTTAGGTTTATTGGGCTGCAAAATACAAATAGAGTTGGGCTTGGACTTAAATATTTCGGTATTGTATTTTAGTATACCGAAATATCAAAAATTCAATACCGAATACCGTATCGAAATATTGCAATTTCTACGGAAATATACTGAAATACTGAAAAAACGAAACTGAAATACCAAATTAATTCGGTTCAATTCGGAATTCAATTTTTCGAATTTTACGCTCACCCGTACCCGCTATAGACGTGAATTATTTGGGCCGATATTGGCCCATGATGCCGTGATGCTCCGAAATGATTTGGGGCTTTTAGCATATTAGGCTGGTCGGCCAAAAATAATTATAGTCGCTAGTTAATTATATGTTGATTATGCACAATATATATATATATATATATATATATATATATATATATATATATATATATATATATATATATATTTGTTATGAAATATTATTTTGTAGTGGATGTCTATAACTCCTAAAGAAGTTACTCCCACTACTCTTCTCCATTATGTAGATAACTCCCACTACTTCTCACCATTATAGTTGTAACTCCCACACCTCCATAACCTCCCCATGATCTTCCTCCATGATCTCAAATGTTTAATGTCATGTTTATGGCATTCTTTTGTATGCCTCTATGTAATCCTAT
>NC_031990.1:18372516-18379702 GCF_001879085.1 Nicotiana attenuata
AGAACAATAAGGGTTCTCGAAGTAATCCTTCAATAGGTGAAGGAAATATTTACCATCAAATTGGTATGAAAAATTTATAAAGCACGTTGTGATAATTATACTCCATTCTTTGAAGAGAATGTGACTTGTGCATTGAGAATGCAGATTCATTCCTGAAGGTGAATGTAACAATATGTGATAAAAGTAATGAATAAAGACGTGCAATGCATGATTGGATACATACAACAAATCACCTCTAAGGGAGGTTTGAGAGAAAGAGAGATAATGAATATTAGTGTGTGATTACATGAATATGTCATTGGTCGCGTACATGTGATACGCCAAAATAATTTGACATGCCTTATAAAAAGTTATTAAAGGCAAAAGTAAAGCAAGAAATGATTTTGCTTATGATGATTTTGACCATGACAATTATTATGATATGATTTTCTCCGTGAAGGAGACATTCACCATATGGATGGTGTGACAAAAGATCTTGTAGTACAAAATTAATTAAGAGCTCCGGAAGAGCTAATTTGTTACTATCCGGATGAATGAAATTGTTCTTGACATTAATATTGTAGTAAGTCTCAAAAGAAACTTTTTAAGTTTCAAATGTATTAGCCAAAGTGGTTGGCAAATTGAGGCTATAAATGAAAAGAAGATCGATTATCTTCATATTACTATAACATACCGGGTAAATATGAAAGGTTACCCGACTTTTCTTCTATTTGTACTACACAAGTATAAGCATGATGATGGAATCACATGCCACAAGTAAACTAGAGGTTTACTGAAACAAATATTAGTTGGCATGAACCGGTTGGCCATCCCGGTTTATTGATGCGAAAATTAATTGAGAATTCACATTGGCATATATTGAAGAAATAGAAGATTCTTCAAGAATTCTCTTGTGCTGCTTATTCTCATGATATACCAGTTAAGGTTGGGACTGAATCCCTTAAGATCTGGAACGAATAAAAGGTGATATATATATATATGGGCCCAGTCACCTGCCATGTGGATCGTTTACTATTATATGATTTTAATAGATGCATCTATTGTATGGTCACATGTGCGTTGGTTATCAACTTGCAATTTGGCTTTTGCAAGTTATTAGAGCACAGTTCCAGTATATAAATTATGATAATTTATTTTGATAATGCTGGTTTAAATCAAAGTTGGTTTAGCAGAAATTGTATGCCTTCAATTAAGCTAAACCATCGGTTATGAGAACAAAACTCCCAAATCGAAATTTGGTATGAGGTATATTATTTAATATACAATAGCATTTGTACGCATCTAGCCAACAAGTTATGATAAATCCTCCCTATCACAATTGGTTCAGGGTCAAGAACCAAATAATTTATATATAAAAATATGGATATGCGATATGATATAATTATCCCACCACAATGCACAAAGATGGGTCCCCAAAGAAAGTTGGGGATGTGTGTTGGTGATCCCAGCATTAGGGGGAGAAAAATGACCAGCTGAAAGTAATACATGGAATGAATTATTATGAGTACACCTAGATCCTCGTACAAGAAAATGTGAACTTGAAGTTCAAGTGATAATTCATTTGCAAAATAATGCCAAGCGCATTTGCTGACCCAAAGCTAAATGTCATATTTCAGCTGTTAATGCTCCAAATAGAATAAAGTCCATGATATAGTCTATGGGACGTATGAAGCATAATAGACTAATCAGTTCCAAAGATAAAACTCCTTGAAGAAGGAGAGGAGCAAATGTTCAAGATGGTCATAATAAGGAGGCAAGTGCTTTATAAGAGCACCATGACATAACACTTTATAAGACCTCATGGAAGAGGCTCAGGTACCTGAAAATAATGAGATCTCGATAAGTTATGTCTTTATTGATTGATGATGGAACCGATGTAAAATGATCATTGACGATATTGTTGATATAATGTAGCGCTCAATATTATTAATATTGACGAGGATCTTGAGCTCAAATCTGTCATGAATTTGGACAGATAAATGATTGGCCAAATGAAAAATATGCAATGAAATTGACTTCACCTGAAAAATGTGAAGCTGGACGGATAGTCCCCACACCTGAAAGTGAAATGAAAAATCAAGTCGATAGACATAAAGACGACTCGTGGCACAAAATTTTCGTAAATATCCTGGTATTAGGAGACATGTTCTCTTGTGGGGAATGGAGTCATTTCAGATTTTGGTCTGACAATACATTTGATATGCATATAATGAAAATCCTTGAATGATTTAAATTGTTCTGAAGCATATTAAGGTTCCCAAGAAATTTATTAAATAAATCTTCGACAGATCCTTATGTAGATTAGAGCGATCATGGCGTACATGATTTATTTTTGTGTCTAGTGCAATTGGTACACTAATATATCTGGCTAGAACCATGAGTATAACAATATGCTAGCAAGATATAGTTTTATTCCAATGTGGAGATATTGGAATACAATTAGTATTATATTTCGAAAGGAATACTTGATGTAGATTTGTTTATTCTAACAAATATTGCCAAGATTTTGTTGGTTATGCAAATGCAGGCATTTTTCTGAAGTTCGTTCTTCAAACATTCTATTTGCATGTGAGAGTACTGCCATATTATCATATTACAAGGCAGTTAATTGTTGATACTTATTCAAGTCATGCCAAGATAAGCAACTGATAAAGCAAGGGGCTCAACACACAACAGACGTGTGACTTGACTTTGAAGAGAAGATTCCAATAATACTGAAGATAATGTTGTTTGCTTATATCAATTGAAAGAAGGACTATCGAAGGAGACAAAATAAAGCACATTCACCAAAGTTCTTCAACAAATTTGTTCAAGTGATAATTTGACAAACTTCTTCACAAGACATTGTGGATCTCAATATTAGAGAAGTTGTTATACAAGCTTGGAATTCGTCGTCTCCGAAGAATAAAGTGATGTTTTCATCAGGGGGAGGCAAATACACGTTGTACTCTTTTTTCCTTAGCTAAGATTTATCCCACTGGGTTTTTCTGGCAAGGTTTTTAATGAGGCAGCAAATAATGCGTATTACAAGATATGTGTACTCTTTTTCCTTCACTAAGATTTTTTCCCACAGGGTTTTTTCTTAGTAAGGTTTTAACGAGGCACATTATCTATAGACATCCAAGGGGGAGTGTTATGAAATATTATTTTGTAGTGGATGTCTATAACTCCTAAAGAAGTTACTCCCACTACTCTTCTCCATTATGTAGATAACTCACACTACTTCTCACCATTATAGTTGTAACTCCCACACCTCCATAACCTCCCCATGATCTTCCTCCATGATCTAAAATGTTTAATGTCATGTTTGTGGCATTCTTTTGTATGCCTCTATGTAATCCTATAAATAGAGGGTTTTGGCATCACATTGTATACACTTGAATACATGGAAGAAATAGATTCTCTCCTCTCTTTCTCTCTACATTGTTGTCTATCTTCTTGTTTTATATTATTACTTTGACCTAAGTTTCGTAATAATATTGGCTATTATCGTGGGACGTAATTTTCCAAGGATTTGTGAGGCTCTTCGACTTACACGCTTGATTTCTTTGCACTGAGTCGACCAAATCATAAAGTCAACCAAGTTAATGTTATGATAGAAATGGAGAATTTATTTTCTGCTTTTGGGTTTATCTTATTTGTGTTTTTAATAGGACTAGTTCTTCTATACGTGCGTTGCACGTGGATTATAAATTATTGAATACACACGATTTTGAGAAACCACATCAATATCATTTAAACATGTTGTTTCTTTTGAATAGATTGACGCATATATCAACTATTTAAATAAAAATAAAATAATACTTAAATGAACAAACAAAGATAATTTTATGAGTCAATATAAGATTTTGATGAACATTTTAATTATTTTAAAAAAGAAAAATTGGGTATTCTCTTTATTTGTAAAGAAAAAAAAAGAACAAACGATGAACAAAACAAAGTAAAATAATAATAATGGGTTAACGCTCATTTGCGTTCATATATGCACAATGTATTAAATTAATAATATAAACTTAGGAACAAATATTTGTTTCACTTTAAAGAAATGTTCTACCCTATCTTCACCAAAAATTCACAGAGAGTAATAATAGATAAAAAGATAATAAGTAAAATTAAGATAGTAGAACCCATTTTTTATTATTAACTTTTTCTTGCTATTGGAATTGAGATTTTGTCTATTCCAAAGTCATAACACTTCTTGTATTGGGGAAAATTGTATTTATATATATATGGTGACGTGTCATAACACGTAGACTGGTCAAACAGTCAAAGAATTAAGGTTGGTTAACAGATATGAGCAACAACAGATACGAACAAGTTAAATGGAGGAGGCGCGAGCAGTCATACAAGTAATTCAACGCTCGTACCTATTCAAGACATTTAAAGGTCAAAGATCGTGAAGAATCAAAGGAATGAATCTGACAGCAAAAAAGAGCCCAGATACAGCATTTAATGAGTATTAAATACTGCAAACGTTAGAGAATATGTATTTAACATATATGATTGCATAACGTAACATTTAAAGTCATTAATTGCTCATAATAGCCTTATTATAACAAAGGTAAGGCCCGTATTCCCAAAATAGCTATAAAAGGGGAATGAACAAATAATTGTAGGGACAAAAAAATACTATTGGAATATATTTTGATTTACTTGCTTTCTGATCATATTATTCACAAATTTCTTTCTTTACATACCTTTCTGATTATCAATAACCCGTATTCTTCTAAATTCTAGCTTTGACTAAAAATCTATTTTTTGGTTAAACAAATTGGTTCCGTTACCGGAAATCTGATAATCAATTATATCTCAGCTTGATTTTCTTTGTGGAATCAACTATGTCGAACAACAATGACAATATCCAAGGAAACCCAATCAATCAGCAAAATCAAGGAGATCCGCAAAATGATCAAACACCACGAGACTCACCACGACAATCTCGTGAAGGCACTCCTAAAGGATCTCACACAGAAGAACGAGGTCAATTTGAAAATGTTGAAGCTATGGATGATGCCTTACAAAAACTTATCGCTACTCAGGTCAACAAAGCTTTACAAGCTTTTGTTAGTCAATTACCTACTGCTCCACCCACACCTACTCCAAATAACAATACTTTGGAGAACCCTCGTTCTGGACTGTTTAATTCAGGCAGCGGTGGAACCCCCAGTGAAACACAGGAGGGAGACCCAGGTAATCCAATTAATTCTGAATTGCAAAATCTAGTACTAACATTGCAGAAACGACTTAGGGAGCAAAACGACCGCATAGAACAAATACCCGGAGTACCACCCGTGATCAAGGGGGTAGATATAGATAAATATTCTCAACAGCCATGGAACCCAAGTGCCGCCCCTCTCCCAATTCCAAAGAAGTTCAAGATGCCCTATATTCCAAAGTATGATGGAACAACAGACCTACGAGATCATGTTACTGCATTTACAACAGGAGTCAAGGGCAATGATTTGACTAAGCAGGAGATTGAATCAGTCTTGGTCAAAAAATTCGGTGAAACACTCACTAAAGAGGCACTAATATGGTATTCTCTCTTACCTGAAAATTCTATAAATTCATTTGCTGAGCTTGCAGATTTATTTATCAAAGCACACTCGAGAGCTAAAAAAGTTGAAAAAAGAATGGAGGACATCTTCAAAATCAAGCAAGGAGATTCAGTGTTGCTCAGAGAATTCGTGGATAGATTTATGATAAGTTAGGATTTTAATGTGTTTTGTGCCCCTACTTGCCTAAGCTTTGGTTATAAAATGCTACAAAATAGTCCCAAAATGCTCACAAACTGTACTTGATTGCAGGTTTGATCGACAAAGCGATGAATGTCAAATATCGGCTCAAAAAGGAGTGAAACCTGCTCAAGTGTCAAAGACTAAGTAAGTTGAGGAAAAGAGGACCTAGTGCGGAGCGCGCAACTGTGAACGCGGCCGCACTAGCAGGTTCAGAGGATGACAGGCTCAAGGGGACATGCTACGCGGCCGCGGTTATTTCCACGTGGTCCGCGGTCAGGCTCCGCGGCCGCGCTACCCTTTTACGCGGTCCGCGGAACAGAGATTCAGAGGACCCTAATTTTGGTCAACTCCAAGCAAAGCGGCCCGCGTTCATTTCTGTGCGGCCGCGCCAACTTCCACCGCGGTCGCGCTACATTTTCACGCGGTCCGCGGTCCTCAACTTCAGAGAAGCAGAAACCAAGAGTTCAAGAGCCAGTGCGGCCGCGGTCATGTTTGCGCGGTCCGCGCTGACCCCGCAGGGGTATTTTAGTCCAATTTTTTCAGCCCAGTATAAATAGGACCTTTTTCCATTTTTAGGCCAAGTTTGATGTTCTGAACACAGTTGAGCTCGTGAGACCGAATATTGTAGCCATTTTTGGCACTTTTGCTCTTCATTATTATAGCTTCTTCCTAGTAATTAATTAATATGCTTACTTCTTCATCTATTTCTTTAATTTCTGTACCTAGCATGAGTAGCTAAACCCACTAGCTAGGGTTGTGGCTCAACCCTAGTGTAGGTAATTGATTGGTGTTGCCATCTAAGGTTAAAATGATATTGGGTGTTTGTTATTTGGGTTGATTTTAGGTTTTAATTAAGGATTGGTGGTTGCAAACACTGATTCTAGCTTTGTGGGTTTAACTCTTGTTGAGAAAGAGAGTCCATGACCCCAAAATTGACCCAACAAGGAATTGGGATGGACCCATGAGAAATGGTAGTCCCAATTAACGGGTTAAATCTCGAGAGAGTAATCACCCTACTTGAACCCTAGTTGCTTGGTCTAATTGGCCTACCCAATTGGTCTCGAGAAAGTCAATTGGGCAAAATCACTCTCTCTACCGAGAGGTGCGAGAGTGGATACAATTGTGCAACGGTTATAGCATAAGCCCCAAATATATCAATCTATCTTAGTAGCATCTACCCGTTAATTAGACACCTAGGCAATGCCACGACCCTAGTGCCTTTCTCTATATTAAATACAACTTAGCAATATTCTCGTAGCATAATTTAGTTTTAATCATTAGTTTTAAAATAGAAGTTGTAAAAATCAAAAATGTTTGAAGTGACATTAGAAGCACAACCACATCTATAGACTAAACAGATAATACAACTCCGCTACTAGCTCCCTGTAGAAATTCGATCCCAAACCACTATTCGGGTAAAAGCTATTGCGACCCGCTCTTCCTACCTT
>NC_031990.1:18381710-18401700 GCF_001879085.1 Nicotiana attenuata
GGTCATACAAATATCAAGGGATGAAAATGTTGAAGCAGATGCCTTAGCTAATCTCGCATCCGCGGCTGATGTGGCAAATGATGCAAACGCTTTAGTTATACATTTATTTCATTTAGTTCTCGAACCTGATAAGAATGAGGTAAATTTTAATAATTTAACTTGGGATTGGAGAAACGAAATTGTTGCTTTTTTATAGTATGGTACCATCCCTGATGACAAGAAACAAGCGCATGCACTTCAAAAAAAGGCTGCTCGTTACTGTTTAAAACAGGGGAACCTTTATCGTAAAATGTTCGGTGGTCCCTTAGCAAGATGCCTCGGACCTTCTCAAACGGAGTATGTAATAAGGGAAATACATGAGGGGCATTGCGGGAATCACGCAGGAGGAAGATCACTGGTGAGAACCTTGATTAGAGCAGGGTACTACTGGCCTAAAATGGAAGAAGAAGCGGAAAGTTTCGTGGCTAAATGCGATAAATGCCAGAGGTATGGTAACAATATGCACAGGCCAGCAGAATTATTACATCCAGTCATTACGCCGTGGCCATTTATGAAATGGGGAATGGATATAGTAGGACCATTACCTCAAGCAAAAGGACAGGTAAGGTTTCTTCTCGTACTTACCAATTATTTCACTAAATGGGTAGAGGTAGGAGCATTTAAACAGGTGCGAGAAAAGGAAGTTAAAGATTTTATTTGGCGAAATATCATCTGCCGATTTGGTGTACCGAAGGAAATCGTATGCGACAATGGCCCTCAATTTATCGGAGCTCAAGTCACAGAGTTTTCTGAGAGTTGGCAAATTAAAAGGATTACATCTACACCTTATCACCCAGTGGGTAATGGGCAAGCAGAATCAACAAACAAAGTCATAATCAACAATTGAAAGAAACGATTAGAGGAGTCAAAGGGTAATTGGCCTGAAGTGCTACCCGGAGTTTTATGGGCATATTGCACGACAACAAAGATGAGCACAGGTGAAACACCTTTTTCTTTAGTTTATGGAGCTGAAGCACTAATCCCGGTTAAAATAGGAGAACCAAGCATAAAATTCTCACAAGCAACACAAGAATCAAATGATGAAGAAATGCGGGTCAATTTGGATTTGTTGGAAGGCAAGAGAGAAGCTGCATTAATAAGAATGGCAGCACAAAAACAAGTGATCGAACGATATTACAACAAGAAAGCACGCCCGAGATACTTCAAAATTGGGGACTTCGTGCTTAAAAAGGTTTTTCAATCTACAAAGGTAGCCAACGCGGGTAAACTAAGTCCAACCTGGGAAGGACCCTACAGAGTTTGAGATATTGCAGGAAAAGGAGCATACGAGTTGGAAACAATGGACGGGAAGGTGCTTCCTTCACATTGGAATGCAGTTCATTTGAAGAGATACTACTTCTAAGGAAAAACCCACGGTCAGGTATCACCATGTTAAATTATATTTTTTGAATTATTAAAATTTTACTAACGATTTTAGATGATAGGCAAAACGCTAACCCGTACTAAATGATGGGTCACGACCTGTAAGGCAAAATGGAATAAACTAAAATTCCTAGCCCAGGGTTACAATTATTCTGATACAAGTATACATGGGTTAAGCAGTCTTCATCTATAATCGCACCCCCGAGTCCCGTATTTATTTCCTTTTCAGGAAAAGGACCAGGTGAAGGACACTACCAAGTGCTCAAGGCTTCATACTTCTAAACTCAAACACTTGGGGGGACTACATAGTATATACAGTCACGTGTATAAAAAAGGCAAAGAAGATTTAGAAAATCAAGCCTAGAAGAATCAAGTACGGAGTGAAAGTTACGAAGTCATGGCATTCATCATAGTATTCTTTCCCGTGAGAACAAGGGCATTCATCATAGTATTCTTTCCCATGAGAACAATGGAGTCATCTCACAAACTCTTCCTAATGTTCTGGAGCTAAAGGGACCCATGTACCCCAAAACGGTTAGGGTAAAGACTATGTACTAAAACGGGTTATAAGGAAAAACCCTGTATCTATTGTTCTTCTTTTGTATGAATCTGTTACAAAGAAAACACTTACGAGAAAGTTATAAATGTAATTTAAATACATGTAAAATATTACTCAAAACTTGTCAAGGTTCAGAAATAAAAACTTGTCAAAGTTATTGCAAAAAACATGTGTGTTCCTATTTCTCTTATCGTATGATAACACCATTATGAAGTTGAGACGTCTTCTTCATTAAGTGTCAAAATATAAAAGGGCCCTCTTTTATAAAACTCATGTTATTTAGTCATGGGATTAACAGAAGCATTTTTCAAAGAACAAAAATGCAGACTATTCTTTAAGTCCTTGAAAATAAAAGGCAAGAATAGAATAGACGGAAGTTTAACGATAATAAAAACTTCTTAATATTTAAAACTAAAGACTAATTATAAACTTCGTCATCGAACTGTTTACACAAAATGCCCCATAACAAGACTTGGGGACTTGTACTTCTAAAAATCAACCCTCAAGTGATAGCCAAGGGTTTGATTACAAAAACTCTCAAATGAATCCAAGAACTTTAAACACAGTTTTCCAAACAGGTACCTGCAAAAAGGGAATTTAAAGCAGATGTAAATTTTTTCACTAAGAGGAAAGGACTGAAGAAGGATCATCAGCGGGCTCAACTGGAACAACATCGCCAACAGAAGCGGGTTGATTTTCAACCGCAACAATTGGAGTATCAATAGACGAAGTTTCAACTTGACTTGCAACAAGAGGCACGGTTGAGCTTGAAGAGGGTGCATCACCCGAGGCAATTTTAGTATTCATGAGGACTTCAACTGCAGAAGTTTCAGCCAAGGGAGCCTCACTCACCGGAACTTCACCCACGGGAACATCAACTCCGGGAACTTCAGCTTCGAAAACTTCAATCGCGGGTGAAGGGAAGTCCAGTGGTTGTTGAGCTTTTTCAATAGTCTCCATCACCTTAGCTAACTCTGACTCCAGATTAAAGTTTTCTTGGCTAGCTTCAACTAAAGCATCACGCCGAGAGTTTAGAAAAGCCCAGCTTACATCAACGACAACCTTATCTTCAAGAAGCTCATAATCTCTTTCCCAAGTAACAATTTCATTCTTGAGTTCTTCATTTTCAGCCAAAGCTAAGTTGTAAGAGGCTTGGAGAGAGGCATGAGATTTTTCTAAGGCATGCACCTTGCCCTCAGAAGTTCGCAGATCTTCCCGTGTCTGAGTCAAATTCTGTATCAAATCTCCAGCATAAACTTCTTTTTGACTTAAAAGAGCTTTCAACTCTCTAATCTCCTCACTTGCCTTAGATAATTTCTCTGAGAAAGAAGACCCGAGACACTCTCTTTCTTTCTCTGCCTGACTTGAAGAAGCCTTGGCAACCGCAAGCTTTGAGGTTAATGCTCTTATCTGCTGTTCCAGGTTATTCTTGTTCTCTTGCAAATCTTCTATAGTAATTTGAGCACTATCAAATTGTTCCTTCCAATTAACTGCTTCCAACTGAAAGTCACGAGCTTCCCTCCTTGAATCAAGAACAGCCTTTTCAGAGTCACGTGCCACCTTCTCTAATAAAGAAACTCTGCTCATCAGCTCTGTACCAATGAGATTGGCGTGAAAATGATAAGGGAGGAAAATAAGAATTCTAGAGAAATTTTTTGCAAAGTAAAGAAAGAAGGAAAATACCTTCAAGGTAGCATGAACTATGCCGTTCATCAAAGTCAACTATGTCTATTCATTTTTTCTTTCTTAATTGGGCCAATTAGAGGCTCAAGCCAAATATCTGCCTGACCAGATTTCCTCAAAAGACTGTTGTTAGCAGGAACTTCGATAGTCACGCTCCTCATAGCAATGCTTCTACTTGAAGAACCCACTTCTGTATGATGGGTAGTAGAAGGAGGAACTGCCAAAGGAGGAGCGGTAGAAGAAGTAAAAACAGCAGAGAGAGGTACAGAAGCAGATGGAGTAGGTTAGGAAGGGATCAAAGTCACGATAGGAGAAGGAAAAGAAGGAATTGAAGATATGGGAGTTGAAGACAAGGGAAGTTCGTCTATAATAGACCCTAACTCACCACTCTCGAAACCACTAACGAAAAGCTGGTTGATAGAGTCACGAGTGTCACGAGGGGTAACAACGTCATCATCAGAAACGAGATGAACAGGCTCGGTAGGAGAAAGATGATGAGAAACTTCAGCTTCGTTAGAGACGATACGTCTCCTAACTCTTGGCCTTGTCACCAAGGAACCATCCTCCTCTTCTTCCTCGGAGTCATCTTCTTCAATGGTTTTTCTTTTCAAGAGTATATCCTGAGCCCTCTCTAAAGAAATTCGAGATCCTGAAGAGGAACGAGAGGCCGCAACTGCTTCAGCAGTAACACCTCGAATAGCAAATCCTGACAAAGAGAAGGTTGAAAGTTAAAGCAATAAAGGGAAAAAATTTTACATATGAGAAAGACGAAAACTCATACCGTGAGTCTTTACTTTCCAACCGTGACGATTGGAAATAAATTTCCAAGACCTAGCCTCCATAGGCGCGATCTTCAACAGTTTATCTACCCAACCACGAAAATTGGGAACGTTCTCCACAACTCCCATAGTTGCTAAAAAAATAATAATAATAAAGTTAAAGGAATTGATAAACTTGAAAGAAAAAGGTACGAGAGAGATGAGAGACTTACGTGCAAAGTTCCACTTCTCAGGGAAGGGAATATTTTGTTCACCCACTAAACCAACTGTGGGGGCAGCAACAAATCGGGCATACCAGCCACGATCCTTATCATCTTCTGGGCTCACCAAAACCCTCTTACTCCTAGCCATTAAGGTAAAGACGCCATTACGAAAAAGTCTAGGGGAGTATAGATGAATTAGGTGAGGGAAGGTGAAATTAACATCTGCCAAATTGGCCAGATGTCTTAAACAAGCAACAGCCCTCCATACCAGCGGGCCAATCTGTGCTAAATAAACTTTGAAGAAGCGACAGAAATCGAGAATCACTGGATCAATAGCTGGTTTAAAACCAAGAGTAAAAGGGTATGTGTAAACAAAAGAAAGTCCACTCATATAGGAGGTAATTCTTTGATTTGGATTGGGGATTATAATGGGAAAATCGTTACTCCAGTGACAATCTTTGCGGACTATGGGAGCTAAAATCTCTGTAATCAAAGTGGGGTAAGCATCGGTACGATCTAGACCAGAAACTTGGGTTTGAAGTGATTGTCTATCGTGGTGAAAAGATAAATCGTTAGGGACTATCTCTTCTACCAAGGGCTCCTGTAATGGTTCAGAGGCCTCCTTGCTCTTAGAAGATGATTTTTGGGTAAAAGAACCTCTAGTTCTAGAGGAAGAACCAGGGCTAGGAGAAGGCATGGCAGAACCGCCACCACGAGAGGATCCTAAGCTACGAAGTCTCCCACCCCTTCTATGTCTAACAGGGGCATTGGGAAAATTGTCTAAAATAGGAACTCTCCTAGGGTTAGGGTTCGAAGAAGACATGATAAGGAAGAAGAAGAAGTAAACAGAGATTTGCACAGTTCAAATGTTCGAGAAAAAAGTTTTATGCGGTAAAAGGTAAAAGGTAAAATTGTATTTATACTGATGGGTAACCGTCAAAAGTAAAATGCAGTAATGGAAGGGTCACAATAATGGTAACTGGTACTTCATGAACAGTAGAGCCGAAAAGAAAGCCTGAGAAAGTGTTGTAAAACTGTGGAACCAATAAGAAGATGACACGTGTCTAAAGCATTAAATGGAAGTGATAATTGAAGCGTCAACTATTGGAATATACTTTGATTTACTTGCTTTCTGATCATATTATTCACAAATTTCTTTCTTTACATACCTTTCTGATTATCAGTAACCCGTATTCTTTTAAATTCTAGCTTTGACTAAAAATCTATTTTTTGGTTAAACACTTCTCTCGTACAATCTTTTTAAAATTCGTTAGTTAGATTATTCTTGGTATTTTCATAATCAAAAGTATTATTTAAAATAAAACATAGAGATTTATATGGCAACTTTCGAGAACAACGTCCTATACTGACTTTTATTCCTGCAATTTTTTTGTCACCCCACCCCAAGAGATAAAATAACGCAAAGGATATATAGTACCACAAAATATCATAATAAAAGTTAAAAGAAAAACATATAAATAGAACCCAATAACAGTTTTCAATAATGTACCACCGAGACAATATATGTGCAACCATTGGTCTAGTGAGTATGTTCTGGTAAACCAACACCAAATAGCACGACAAAACACCTCGTTCCATCAACTATAAGTATGTACCTATTAGAAATATTACTATTATTCCGTAGCTAGTTGTAATGAAGTTTTAGTTGTAAGGCTTAAGGGCAATTTTTAGCAAATCTTGTTTACTGTTTCTAAGATATAAAATATTAGACAGGTCCTAAAATAAAAAGAGTACAAAGACAATAATTCACATGTGATGATGTCCAAGTATAGTCTTTGTTTTTAAAGGTCATCAATTTTTCTAACAAAGAAATCTCTATCTTTTATTCTTTTTTTCTACATAGTCAAATGCAATTTTGCTACTTGGCACGTATTCGATATTGACAATTTATTTCATGATTTCTTTTACAAATTAAATCGTTTCGCAAGATCAATTTTTCTTGTTCTATACATGTAAATGATGTGAACAATTTATACGATAAAATTGATGACATAAAAGGACATAAATATTAAATTATTAATATTTATACCTTGATTAACTTTTGTCTAAATCAAAATATATTCTACATCATATTAAGAAACTATTAATAGCTATACTTGACATATAAAGTTATGAAAATACTAAACGAAAAAAATGCTAAAATGCTATATTAATACATAATATATTTCAATATAAAGAAATAAAAAGATAAAATATAATTGATTGGTCCTAAAATAAAAATAATACAAAGACAGTAATTTACGGGTGATGGTCCAAGTATAGTATTTGTTTTTAAAGAACATTAGTTTTTCTAAAAGGTCTTCTCTATTTTTTATTCCTTTTCAATTTATTTCTATGGTCTACATGGATAACTTCTTTCAAGAATTCATGCAAAGTTGGTCTTCGTACTGAAAGCAAACAAATAAAACCAAAAAAATTGACTGACTGACCATCTCAAGTTGGTCTTCGTATTGTGCCGATTCCTTTTTCCTTCGTTTTTTCCTCTCTTTTCATCATTGTTTTCTTCTTCTTCAAATTAATTTATAAAACCAAGAAAATGAGAACAAACTTAGATGTTATTTATGAAGGTTAAAAGGGTTAAACGATTATAATGGAAGCCTAATTTTTGAAGGAGTTATCTGCAAATACGGTTATAGGTTTTATGTATATTGGCGTTTAAAATAGGATTAAAAGCTTTATGCCTCATTGGTATTTAAATAGATATGATTATTTCACTAACATCAATCACGTTGGTATTGCCATCTCCAGGGTCCTCAAGGGACCAGGGTTAGTTGGCTTGCATCTATGGCCCCTTTCTCGACTGTTTCAGGGTGTCCCAGTGTGATTCCGAGTAAGATCGTCCTACATCGACTATGATCTATGGGTTTCTAAGCATGTTTCTTCACCTCTGTGTTGTTCTCCTCGAACCCTATTTTTCTTCTGACCTCTTAGATTTGTACAGTATCTGAGATTGATTTTTGGACTTATTTCATATGAGTTTTACAATACCTTGTGATTCTTTACAGAATCGTATGATTNAGAACCAAGATTTTTCTTCTCCCGTGGATGAAGCTTCTGAACATATTGAAGATGATACGGGTATCCACTCCTTCAAGTCAAGTTGAGCCCGCTGTTGTTGATGTCCCTGCTTCAGTTCCTTCAAGTTCTCAGTGAAAAGTTTGAGTTCCTTTGTTATATATATATATATATATATATATATATATATTTTTTTTTGTGTGGTTGTAACCCTTGGTCTTTTCAAGGGTTTGTGGAAAACGTTAAGTCCCCAGTCCTTTTATGGGGCATTTTGTTTAAACAACTTTTGGTTTATGACTAAGTTCATACTTAGTCTAAATTTTCTTTTAATATTATGAAGATTCCATTGCTGTTTAAACATCTGTTTTGTTTATTCTTGCCTTTATTATTATTAGTTTTTAAGGACTTACTGAATAACTTGCATTTTTATTTTGTAAAATGCTTTCTTTTTCTCATGAATGTCTTAAATCAATCATGAATTGTAAAAGAGGGCCCTTTTATATTTGACACTTAATGAAGAAGACGTATCAACTTCATAACGGTGTTAACATACGACAAAAGAAATAGGAATACACATGTTTCTTGAAATAACTTTGACAAGTTTTTATTTGAACTTTGCCAAGTTTTAAATAACACTTTACATGTAATTAAATAACATCTATAACTTTCTCGTAACTGTTTTCCTCACAACAGATTTTTTTTCTTTTTAAAAGAAAGAATAAAATACAAGGTTTTTATGTAATAACCCGTTTCAGTACATGTATTTTAAATACAAGGTTTTTATTTACAACATGTTTTAGTACATTACCTTTAACCTAACTATGATAAGGTTTTGCTTTGGCCTTGGCTCGTGACTATCTTTCATTGGCTTTTGCTCTGCACTTGACTCTTTAAATGAGTTGATTTTTTAGGCCTAAACTTTTGATAGGCCCGAACTTTTGATTTCTTCTCAATCTTCTTTGTCTTCTTTATACATTTGTCTATGTATATATCATATAGTCCCCCAAGTGTTTGAGCGTTGAAGCATGAAGCCTCGAGCACTTGATCGTTCCTCTCATACGGTCCTTTCCCTGAAAAGGAATAATACACGGGAATCGGAGGTGCGATTATAGATGAAGACTACTGAACCCGTCTGAATTTCTATTAGAATAATTGTAACCCTAGACCGGGAAAATTGATTCCACTTGACTTGCGGGTCGTGACTCATCATTTAGTACGGGTTAGCTTTTTGCCTATCATCTAAAATCGTTAGTAAAACTTTAATAATTCAAACAATAGAATTTTAAAATGAAGATATCTGACCGTGGGTATTCTTTTAGAAATAATATCTCTTCAGGTGAATGGCATTCCAATGTGAAGGTAATATCTTGCCATCCATTGTCTCCAACTCGTATGCTCCTTTTCCCACAATACTATGAATCCTGTAAGGTCCTTCCCAAGTTGGACTCAATTTCCCCGTATTAGCCGCCTTCGTGTATTGAAAAACTTTCTTGAGTACGAAGTCCCCAATCTTGAAGTATCTTAGTCGTGCCTTTCGATTATAATATCGTTCCATGACTTGTTTTTGTGCTGCCATTCTTATTAATGCAGCTTCTCTTCTTCCTTCAAGTAAGTCCAAGTTTATGCGCATTTCTTCTGCATTAGATCCTTCTGATGTCTGCGTATACCTCGTGCTTGGTTCCCCTATCTCAATCAGAATTAAAGCTTCAGCTCCATACACCAATGAGAATGGCGTTTCACCTGTGCTTGTTTTGTTGTAGTACGGTATGCCCATAGAACACCAGGTAGCAATTCTAGCCAGTTGCCTTTAGATTCCTCTAATCATTTTTTCAATTTGTTGGCAATGACTTTATTTGTTGATTCAGCTTGTTCATTACCCACCGGATGATAAGGTGTGGACGTAATTCTTTTGATCTGCCAACTTTCAAAAAATTCTGTGATTTGAGCGCCTATAAATTGTGGGTCATTATCACACACGATTTCCTTTGGTACACCAAATCGACATATGATATTTTGCCAGATGAAATCTCTGACTTCTATTTCCCGTACCTGTTTAAATGCTCCTGCTCCTACCCATTTAGTGAAATAATCAGTGAGTACAAGTAGGAATCTTACCTGCCCTTTTTCTTGCGGTAGTGGACCCACGATATCCATTCCCTATTTCATAAAAGGCCACGGTGCAATGACCGGATATAACAGCTCTGCAGGTCTATGCATGCTGTTACAATATCTTTGGCACTTATCACATTTAGTCACGAAGTTCTCCGCTTCCTCTTCCATTTTAGGCCAATAATAGCCTGCTCTAATCATGGTTCTTACCAGCGACCTTCCCCCTGCGTGATTTCCACAATGCCCCTCGTGTATTTCTCTCATCAGATATTCCGTTTGAGAAGGCCCGAGGCACCTTGCTAAAGGGCCACCGAACATTTTTTGGTAAAGATTACCCTGCATTAAACAATATCGAGCAGCCTTTTTTCGAAGTGCATGAGCTTTCCTCTTGTCTTCGGGGACGGTACCATACTGCAAAAAAGCGACAATCTCGTTTCTCCAATCCCAGGTTAAGTTATTGAAATTTACCTCATTTTTGTCTGGATCAAGTACTGAATGAAAGAAATGAATTACAGAAGCATTTTTATTACTCGCCAAGTCTGCCGCAGATGCGAGATTAGCTAGGGCATCTGCTTTGCCATTTTCATCTCTTGGTATCTGCGTGACTTTCCAAGTTTGAAATTGCCTAAGCGAATCTCGTACCTTTTCTAAGTATTGCTGCATTCGTGCTTCCCTGGCTGTATAAGTCCCCAGCATTTGGTTAACTACGAGCTGTGAATCGCTTTTGATTACGATTTGATTAATGCCAAGTTCTCGTGCCAGTTCCAAACCTGCAATCACAACTTCATACTCTGCCTCATTGTTAGTTATAGAATGNGAGTATTATGGCAACCGAAGCCCGCAGCTAGCTTCTTCTTGCGTGTGCACCGCCATGCACCATCACTCCGCCATCTCCATACTCGTTCCGCTGAACCTGGGCTCTGATACCACTTGTTAGGACAGGAAAAAAATCAGGTGTCATGCGGAAGCTAGCAAAACAAACCTTGAGCGACGATAAATCCAACAACAAAAGAGAAATCTACCAAAAGAGACACAAACATTTAACATGGTTCGGTCAACTGACCTACGTCCACAACGGAGATGAGCAATCCACTATAATAAAAGAGAGTACAAAATATCGAGAGAACAACCTCACGAAGAGGTAAACACAAGTGACACACAATCTTTTCAGCTACCAATGTGGGACTTTGTTCGCACACCCAACACCCTCCCCCCTTCCTTCGTGCAAATATTTATCCGTCACATGATATTTAAATCATGAGGAGGTTACTGAAAAACAAATATCTTGAATATATTAGTTTAATGTAAATGTAATGTGCGAATAAATTTTAATCACAACTTGGCTTGTCCTTCTAAAGTAAAAAGAAAATCCTCGCCATAAAATAGAAGTCAAAAAAAAAAAATCTGTTATGAAATATTATATTTTGTAGTGGATGTCTATAACTCCTAAAGAAGTTACTCCCACTATTCTTCTCCATTATGTAGATAACTCCCACTACTTCTCACCATTATAGTTGTAACTCCCACACCTCCATAACCTCCCCATGATCTTCCTCCATGATCTCAAATGTTTAATGTCATGTTTGTGGCATTCTTTTGTATGCCTCTATGTAATCCTATAAATAAAAGGTTTTGGCACCACATTGTACACACTTGAAAACTTGATGAAATAAGAAAGTTATCTCTTCTTCTCTTCTTCTACTTATCTTCTTGTTTTATATTGTTACTTTGAGCTACATTTCTTAACACGTTATCAGCACGATTTGCTATAATCTTCTTATATTTTCTATAAGAGATGAAAGCCTTCCATGGGAGCTACAACCTTGAATCAATTTGGTTGAGCTTGTGAAAATCTGTGCAATCGTATGCCATATCAGTCAGTTTGAATCTATCTTGTCCAGGGAGTATCATTTTTAATTATTCTATGAATTTTGAATTTGAATTATGTATCAATAATATAGAAACAACAAACTGATAATAGTAGTTACAATTGTTTTCTGCGAGTATGAGCCACAACTACCAAAAACCAAAGATGAATCTATTCCTTTCCATTGAGCAGGCACTAAGCTTTAACACTCGAGTGCCATTGTTTTGTGTAATATATCGGAGTATTAAGAAAGTAAGGTACCTGTTTATATACTTACATTATTTATGCGTACACGATCATTTTGGCATGCACGAGTTTATATTTGTTGAAGCTGATAGGTGGCACTGGTTTAGTAATTTACACCATGAACACAATCCACCCTAATATACATACATATATATATATATATATATATATATATATATATATAGTTCAATTATAATTTCATTTAATTAAGCTAGCAGAATGAGTTTAAATAATACAAATATTACATGATAAAGGCCAAAGTTTACCCGGACATAAACATATTNGGTTATACATTAAAAACTAAAAGACTATTTTGTCCAGTGTGAACCTTATTTGTTAAAGGGTAAAAAAGACGAATGATATTTTGCTAAGTGCCTTCGTACTTTTAATATAGTATAAATAGATAGATATAAATATAGATAGATAGATAGATATAGATATTGATATAGATATAAATTACTTACATAAATTAATACTTAGACGTTATTAATAATCATCAGAACCCAAAATTTTCATCAACACACTCTTAATTTGTTGATATTATTCTTAATCGTTGATATACATATTTTTTGAAAATAATTTTTCACTCTCCAATCAAACACCAAAAAATATTTCTAGCAAGAAAAATATTTTTCGGGAAAATATGTTCGTGAAAATTAATTTACCATATCAAACTGTCACGACCCGAAACTCACTATAGGCCGTGATGGTGCCCAACGTCGCCGTTAGGCAAACTAACGGTGAACTACCAACTTGATTATGCATTTTATTATTTTCAAAATCGTGAATTTTATTAGATTAGAAATCAACGCATAAAAAATTAATGGAAACTTACACTTTAAACAGAATAGATAATAAAAGTGTGTAAATGCTAAACAAAATCACAAACAATATCTAGAACATCCCAAAATCCGATGTCACAAGTGAATGGGCATTTACTAAGGAGTACAATAATAATACAGCATATGTCTGGAATGTAAATAAGACGGGATCGAGTAAATAGTACGATGGAGACTCTGTGGGCTGCGTTACATAGCCTGGAATGCAGCTCACCATAAAGTCTCCTCAACAGTTGCTCCTACGCGCCAAGATAACCACCAATTGAACCAGTCAGATCCTGCATATTTAGTGCAGAAGTGTAGCATGAGTACGTAAATCAACGGGTATTCAGTAAGTATCTAGCCTAACCCCGAAAAAGTAGTGACGAGGGGTCGACATTGACACTTACTAGAGGTCCAATAAAATAATATAATAAATCATAAGCAGATATAAAGCACACAACAATAATGGGGTAAATATATAAGTTACATAATCTTCCAAAGTTTTCCTTTAAAGGTATGAATTTCTCGGTCTCGTATTCTACCTCAACAATTCAGATGTATCAAGTGACAGTATCAAACGGATAAGGAATACCATATAAATGCCAAGCATCAGTGGAAGGATAATCTTATGAATATTTGGACTGCTAGTGATATACGCAAGATTGCACCGAGGTCATTCGGCCTGATCCTGAATAAAGTGTACACTGCCGAGGATCGAGCGGTACGAACCATATAGGCATCTATTATACTGCCTAGGCGCTCGCTCCACGAGGAAGGAAGGAAATTATCGAATTGCGAGATACGTGCTTACAATACAATACATGAGCACAAAGTGAATACAACCGTTTCTCAAACAACTTACCAACAATTTAAGGTGATAAGGCTCGGCCTCATATATATATATATATATATATATATATATATATATATATATNTATGAGGGTAATGCCATATTGTGATATTCAACAAGGTTCCAATTACATTGAAGATGATACTGCATGCATAACTCAATTGAAAGAAGGACCATCGAAGGAGACAAAATAAAGGACATTCACCAAAGTTCTTCAATAAATTTGTTTAAGTGATAATTTGACAAACTTCTTCACATGCATTGCGGATCTCAATATTAGAGAAGTTGTTATACAAGCTTGGAATTCGTCATCTCCGAAGAATAAAGTGATGTTTTCATCAGGGGGAGGCAAATACGCGCTGTACTCTTTTTCCCTTAGCTAAAATTTTATCCCACTGGGTTTTTCTGGCAAGGTTTTTAATGAGGCAGCAAATAATGCATATTACAAGATATGTGTACTCTTTTTCCTTCACTAAAATTTTTTTCCACAGGGTTTTTTCTTAGTAAGGTTTTAACGAGGCACATTATCTATAGACATCCAAGGGGGAGTGTTATGAAATATTATCTTTTGTAGTGGATGTCTATAACTCCTAAAGAAGTTACTCCCACTACTCTTCTCCATTATGTAGATAACTCACACTACTTCTCACCATTATAGTTGTAACTCCCACACCTCCATAACCTCCCCATGATCTTCCTCCATGATCTCAAATGTTTAATGTCATGTTTGTGGCATTCTTTTGTATGCCTCTATGTAATCCTATAAATAGAGGGTTTTGGCACCACATTGTACACACTCAAACACTTGATGAAATAAGAAAGTCATCTCTTCTTCTCTTATTCTACTTATCTTCTTGTTTTATATTGTTACTTTGAGCTACATTTCTTAACACAATATTTAATAATCAAATAGCTGTAGTAGCGTAAAAGACAAATATTATAGAATTTTTGTATTACCAGAGTAATGTTGAAAAAATATATTTTAAATCCTATCACTTCATTAAAAAAATAAAAGAGAAAGCTGTTTAAGAAGGAAAAGGAACAAACCCTTCATCTGAATAGAAATTACTCGAGTAAGAGTTTAAAAATACCTATATTTACTTCTCCCATCAAAGGACTCATCCAATTGTAGTATGATATAGCTTCAATTTAGCAATAACATTAAGGTTAGAATCCATATACCTGTAGAAATCAAAAAAATTAAATATATAATGGCAAAGAGCAAATATGTTCTTCTCAAAGTATCATGATTTCAGTTGATTGATGCTTTTTTTATTTCTCAAGGCAGTGCCAAGGCTTATAGCTTCCTGGGGTTACATCGTTCTACTATTTGTGTCTCTCTCTTCAAGCCAAAGAAACGTTTTTATGACAATTTGATCAATACGTGCAATGTTTTTCTATAAGAGAATATTATCAATGTTTGCTCTCTAAAAGCATTCCAAAACTTGTGATATATAAAACTATTATATACATTTATGGGCATTGCTGCACCATCAATCAGTTATATAGACTTTTGGGTTCTCTAGTACTAAACGTTTCTTTAATTAAGGGTTCTCTAATTCTAAACAAACCGTTGATTCTTTAAGTACCACACATTTTGTACTTCTTTTTCAACTTTTTGAACATAAGTACTAGAAAATATAATTAATCAAAAAGAGAATATCACCGATTTTTGAATAGTACAAATAGATCATTTAATGAGAGGTAATTTTACTTTTAGGTGGAGGGTAAATTGGTTATTTAGTTTTTGAAGAATATTTTAGTAAATTAACTTTACACCAAAAGGCTTCACATTTATAATATAGTACTAGTTTCTCGGTGTAACGACTCGACCGGTGGTTTTGAGCTCTAGCGCGTCATTCGGCAGTTTGAGGCCATGAGTAGCTTCACTTCAGGAATTATGATTTGCACGCATGGTCGGAATTGAATTTCGAGAAGTTCGGAGTTGATTTGGAAAGAAAATTCTCATTTTGGAAGCTTTAAGTTGAAAGAATTGACTAAGATTGGATTTTTGAGTAAACGACCTCGGAATCGAGATTTAAAGGTTTTAGCAGGTTCGTATGATGATTTTGGACTTGATGTATGTCCGTAACGAGTTTTGGATGACCCAGGAGCGTTTCGGCGCCTATTGCGGAAGTTAGCCTTTTTGGAATAATTTCATAAGTTTGGGTTGAAGTGCATTTCAGTATTATCGATGTCCGTTTGGGATTCCGAGTTTGGGAATAGCTCCGTATGGTGATTTGGTATTGGGAGCGCGATCGGAAGTGGATTTGGAGGTCCGTAGGTCATTTTGGAGTCATTTGGCTAAAGTTAGAAATTTGAAGGTTTTTGAGAAGTTTGACCGGAAGTGGACTTTTTGATATCGGGGTCGGATTCCGATTCCGGAAGTTGGAGTAGGTCCGTAATGTCGAATATGACTTG
Organism: Nicotiana attenuata; assembly: GCF_001879085.1. NCBI lineage: Eukaryota > Viridiplantae > Streptophyta > Magnoliopsida > Solanales > Solanaceae > Nicotiana > Nicotiana attenuata. The sequence continues at coordinate 18,397,707 of NC_031990.1, forward strand.
TGTGCAAAATTTGAGGTCAATCGGACGTGAATCGATAGGTTTCGGCATCGAATGTTGAAGTTTGAAGTTCTAATGTTTATTAAACATGAATTGGAGTGCAATTCATGGTTTTCGCGTTGTTTGATGTGATTTGAATGCTCGACTGGGTTCATAATGTGTTTTGGAATTGATTGGTGTGATTGGACGGGGTCCCGAGGGCCTCGGGTGGATTCCGGGTGGTTAATGGATCGAATTGGAGTTGGGAGAAAGAGCTGAAGCCTGGTGTCATCTGGTGCAACCGCACCTGCGAGGTCTTGGACACAGGTGCGGAGCCGCAGAAGCGGCAAAGGAGCGCAGATGCGGTTGAGAAGGGAAATGCTGTGACCGCAGATGCAGTCATCTTGCCGCAGAAGCGGGACCGCACCTGCGAAAGGGGAAGCGCAGAAGCGGAGTGAGGGGCCTGGTGAAGGACCGCAGAAGCGGTAGTGGGGCCGCACCTGCGAAACTGCAGAAGCGGTCGAGTGACCACATGTGCGAAAATCGGGCTGGGCAGTGTGTTCTTTAAAAAACGAGGGTTTGGCTCATTTCAACCCCATTTCCTCCATGGGAGTCGGTTTTGGAGCAACTTGGGAGTGCCATTTTCACCACCAAGCATGAGGTAAATGGTTTATACTAGTCTTGAGTTAAATACGTCGATTATGTATAAGTTTTAACATGGAAATTAGTAGTAAATTTGGGGTTTGAGGAAAAACCTAGAAAATTGATATTCTTGGATTTTGACCACGATTTTGGAAATGAAATTGAGAGCAAATTATATATTTGAGTTCGTGAGGTTATGGGTAAAGTTTATCTTCGAAAAATTTCGGAATCCGGGCACGTGGTTCCGATGGCAATATTGTCAACTTTTCAAGCGAGTTGGAAATTTATATAAATTGAATTGTTATAAGTATTAGGGTATATTTTTATTGGTTTGCCCATTATTTGGCTAGTTTTGGGAGCGTTGGCATCAATTTGAGTCATTGGAAGGGCGTGGAATGCCGGTTATGGAACTTCGGAGCAGGGTGAGTCTCCTTTCTAACCTTGTAAGAGGGAATTATCCCCATAGGTGAAATAATTAAATATGTGCTTCTAATTGTGGGGGCTACGTACGCACGAGGTGACGAGGGTCCGTGCGTAGCTACTATTATGCTTAAGTCCGGGTAGTCTAGGACCCAAAAGCATGCTTTACTTGTAACATTTGCAACCTTGTTGTCAATTTAAAATGCTTAAATAATATTGAACTTGGTTAATAAGTTTCTAAAAAGCTAAACAACATTTTCTTGACTGTTAAGAGAGGAACTGCCATTTCCTTAGATAATTGCCCTTTGATGAACTGTTTGAATGTGTTTATCTTTTGTGAAACGGGCCGAACGTCTCGGTAGATTAAATAAATGCATCTATGGTTCGCGCCATTTGATCCTCTGGCGGTGCACAGTTTAAATATTGTTGGATCAGGCCGTACGACCTCGGCATGATTTGTGCATGCTTGCATTGCTTGACTTGCAAATTTATAAATGATGATATTGCCTCCCTGGCTTGAGATAAATGTGTAAATGATGAGAATAAATTTGGAAATTCCCTATTAATAAAAGAATTGTTTACTTGCTTCATGCTATTGAGTTACAACTGTTTTTATAAAAATCCTCAATTTACTATATTATCGGCATATTATTGGACCACTAGTAAGTGTCGAAGTCGACCTCTCGTCACTACTTCTTCGAGATTAGACGGGATACTTACTGGGTACGCGTTGTTTTCGTACTCATACTACACTTGCTGTGCATTTTTGTTGCACAGGCACATGTACCTCTAGTGGCCTAGTGGGCGTAGCAGCATGGTTGATACGGAGACTTAGGTGAGCTGCATCTCTCGAGACGACCCGCAGCCAGAAGAGTCTTTTTCAGAGTATTGTATTTACTGTGTGTCCAAATTTGTATTCCGGACAGCTATTGTACTTTATTTGATTTCCTAGTGACTGCTCATGCACTCGTGACACCGGGTTCTGGGTTGATTATGGGATATTCAGTATTGAAAATTGTAAACATTTTTATTTATTCTGTGAAGATTACTTTTACTAGTTAAATTAAAGGAAATTTATGGTTTCAAAAATATTAAAATGAGAGTTTAATTAATTGTTAAACGTTGGATTGCCTGACTGAGGTGTCCGGCGCCAACACGGCCTTTGATGGATTTTGGGTCGTGACAACATGGTATCAAAGCACTAGGTTCTCTTAGGTCTCACGAGTCATGAGAGGGTCTAGTAGAGTCTTGCGGATCGGTATGGAGACGTTTGTACTTATCTTCGAGAGGCTACAGGGCTGTTAGGAGCACTTCCCTTCTTGATTCCTCATCTTGCGGTTTGATTCCTTTGAGGCTTATGCCTTAATTTCCTTCCTATTCAATCTTATGCGACGTGAACGGTGGTTCTAAATCGGGAATCAAGGAATTTTAATGGTACTACAGATAAGGTGCGGGATGTTTCTCCCTACGTAGTTGTTTGGGCTATTGTCATCGCCTTACGGAAGGATATTCTGTCATTTCAGCTCACTAGCTGTACTTCTGAGAGCTTTGAGGCTATGCACAGGTTGCTATAATGCTTATGAATGATTATTGCGCAGTATTGGTGTGATGGTAGGATGTTTGCCTATGTGTCGGGGCAGTGAATGACTTGTAAGGAGGTTTACTCAGAGCACGATTCAGAGATTCAGTATTTTATTTCCGGTGGAGGAAAGGCAATCGGACTATAAATGTTCAGGTTTGGGTTGATAGGGTAACGAGACTTGGTGTTTTCAAGTGTGGTGGAATTTTCATCTGCGGCGTGGTGTCGTCGTCCTCGATTGAATATGTTAAGTTCGCCGGTGTCATGATCTTCTATAATTTGCCTTTGGGGCAGGATATTGTTAGACAGTATTGAAGAAGCGGCTGTCAGAGATCACGGGGTGCGGTGGTTCAGGATTGAATGGGTATTCCTAACGGTGACGGCTCGAGAAGGAGGATCTTCGGAAAAGGTTGAAGTTAGTAGCGATCTATCGGTTCCAGTGCTACAGAGATAGATATTGATCTAAGGCAGCAACTGGGAAGCCAAGGACGAGGAAGGACATATGGGAAGTATCTTGTGGTGATTAAACATCTAGAAGGCCAAGTGCGGGAAGCATGAGTCGAGTAGTTGCTTAAAAGAGTGAGTTTGACCAAAGTGGGAGAGTGGCAGAATAGTGTATGGGCGGTAGGATGACTACACACCCGGAGAAAAATCTAGAGTGATTTGGGATTCAGGGTGGACAGTGATCGGATCTACGGACTTAATTTGAGATATCGACTATTATGCGGCGGGAGATTTGATACAACAGAAAGGAGTTGTTGATATGAAGAAGGATACAACTGTAGGCATGCAAAATTTATTGAATTTAAATCCATAAAATAATTTGGATTATATTTTAAAATTCAAGATATATTGGTCTAAATAAATATTATGGGCTAATATAATTGAATTAATTATATAAGTCCAATATATATGGATTAAGTAAATAAGTCTTAATCCATTAGGCTAGCCCAATTAAATGGGCTAGCCTAATGAATTAAGACTTATTTACTTAATCCATATATATTGGACTTATATAATTAATCCAGTTACATTAGNCCTAGAGGCCCAGTTTGGTGCCACGTGTCAAATGACGTGGCGCGCCAAGTCAAGCAGAAGAGCCAATGGGATCATGCCACATGTCAAAATGACAAGGCATACCCAATCACACTGAAAGGCCAATTAAATCGCGCCACGTGTGCAAGTGACATGTTCTGGCCAATCAAATGCGGCCATGTCACATCAATTTGATTGGTCGGAANTATATAAGAGAACCATGACATAACACTTCAAAAACCTCATGGGAGAGGCTCAGGTACCTGAAAATAATGAGATCTCAATAAGTTATGTCTTTATTGTGCGATGATGGAACCGATGTAAAATGATCGTCGACGATGT
>NC_031990.1:18403125-18411887 GCF_001879085.1 Nicotiana attenuata
TCAATTTGATTGGTCGAAAAGAGTTTGTTCTTATCATAACTCCTCCCTTCCACAACTATAAATAGGGGTCTTCATAACTCAGAAAAGACACCAGAAGTTATAACAAGAAGCAAGAGAGAGCTCGTGGGTCAAACACCGCAAATCCCTCCATAAGTTTCAAGCTTCAAGCAATCAAATTCAAGTTCAACAAATCAAGTACAAGCTCAAGAACGAAGAACAAATCAAGTTCAAGCTCAAGAACGAAGAACAAATCAAGTTCAAGCTCAAGAACGAAGAACAAATCAAGGTTCAAGGAGTGCGAGTTCAAATCAAAGTTCGTGCCAGTTGAATTCAAGATCATCGTTTGAGGCAACAAACATAGATTTAAGATCAAGCTCAAAGGCCCTTGAATTTATTTACTATTGGAAAGAAGAATCAGAGGATTCATAGAGATTGTGACACTCAAATATTCGAAATAAAATACTACGATTGTTGTGATATTTTTCGGTCTTGATTTTATTTTCTCGACGCAATTTATTGTCTACAAATTCTGGCACGCCCAGTGGGACAATCTCTACCTCTCATCTCAACTTTTCAATCACTAAAGTTCAAGGACATTGAAATGGCTTCAAAGAAAATCAACTCCGTTTCAACTTCCACCAAGGCTGCTAACTCCAGGTTCTATGCTGATGTGGAAAACATCCTCGATGTCACCTTTGGAAGCTTCGGACCAGTTACGAGGAGCAAAGCAAGCTCTTTAGGACAACAAGCACCCCAAGTGCCGTCCGCATCAACCCCTATTTTCGGATCTTCATCCTCAAAAGGAGTAAGATCTACCACAAACACATCTGAAGGAGGAAGCGATGTTGCTGAAAAGATCAAGAAAACTCTTGCTCTGCTTGACCTCTCCGGCTCCAAGCACTCTGCTGTGAAGGAAGATGATGATGCTTCAAGTGATGGATCCTCCCCACTTACACCACATAGCATGAGCCAATCAAGGATCAATCTGTGTGAAAATCTATGCTATTCTCCGTCATCCACGACAATCGTGCAAGCCATGGTGACAAACACTTCATCCATGGAAGAGCAGTTAGCAAACTTGACTGAAGCAATCGCTGGCTTGACCAAATGAATGCAAAATCAAGAGGCTAGAATTGACAAGCTAACAGATAGGGTGGGAATCTTGATGGGAGAAGAATCTACCCATGCACCTAGCAAGCTCCCAGAAGTTCTAGAGAGTGACTCTCCCCCAAGACAAGCAGCATCCACTAAGGCTACCCCTGTCTCATCTGAAGGGATGATTCCAATCGATCAACTGAAGGAGTTCATCAAAGGAACCATTAAGAACAAATATGAAGTTGCTGCCAAATCCTCCCTTGCATATGCAAAGTCGTACACTGCAAGGGTCGATATGTTGAAGATGCCTATTGGCTATCAACCTCCGAAGTTTCAACAGTTTGATGGTAAAGGTAACCCGAAGCAACATGTTGCGCACTTCGTGGAGACGTGCAACAATGCTGGGACTTATGGAGATTACCTCATCAAGCAGTTTGTCCGCTCGCTAAAAGGAAATGCTTTTGACTGGTACACGGACCTCGAGGCTGGATCTATCGACAGCTAGGATCAACTAGAGCAAGAATTCCTCAATCGCTTTTATAGCACAAGACGCACGGTGAGTATGTTAGAGCTTACAAATACTCGTCAACGAAAGGGGGAATCAGTTATCGACTTTATCAATCGTTGGAGGAATGCAAGCCTCAACTACAAAGACAGGCTTAGTGAAACTTCTAGCATCGAAATGTGCATTGGAGGCATGCGTTGGGGTCTTCGCTATATCTTACAAGGCATAAAGCCCAAAACATTTGAAGAACTAGCAACTCGTGCTCATGATATGGAACTAAGTGTGGCCACAAGTGGAGACCAAGAGCTATATGTCTTTGAGCCTTACGACGGAGAAGAAGAACAAGAAGGCGAGGATGGGGGCAAGTTTTCATCCGAGAATGAAACCGAAGAGTCTATGCATGTCACTATGCTCCTTGACGCATGAGCATAAACTGCAAGTTATAATGCTCCTCAACGCACGAGCCTAAACTGCACATAATGCTCCTTAACGCACGAGCCTAAACTGCAAGTTATAATGCTCCTCAACACACGAGCCTAAACTGCAAATTGTAATGCTCCTCAATGCACGAGCCTAAACTGCAAGTTATAATGCTTCTTGGCACATGAACCTATATTGTATGTCACGAAGCTCCCCAAATTTGAACTAAATCTTTAAGAATTAAAGCTCTTCAAATTTGAGCAAAGTCTTCAAGTTGTAAAGCTCTTCAATATGAGCAAAGTGTTCAAGTTGCAAAACTCTTCAAATTCAAGCAAAGACTCAAGTGAAAAACTCTTCAAAATCGAGCAAAGACTTCAAGTCCCAAAGCTCTTCAAATTCGAGCCGAACTTCAAGTTGTGAAGCTCTTAAAATTTGAGCTAAATCTTCAAATTACTATGCTCCTAGACTCACGAGCCTAAACTGCATGTCACGAAGCTCTTCAAATTTGAGTAAAATCTTCAAATCATAAAGCTCTTCAAATTTGAGCAAAATCTTCAAGTTACAAAGCTCCCAAAAATACGAGCTTAAACTGCAAGTCGCCACGCTCCTTGACGCGCGAGCCTAAACTGCATGTTGCTACACTCCTGGCTCGCATGAGTCTAAAATGTGTACGGCCCCTGCAAAAAAAAAAGAGTCTACCAGGTTGAAAACTTCGAAAGAGGCGATCTAGGCAAAAGTTAGGACATAAAAAAAAAATAAAAAATTACCCAATCTGAACTACGGTATGACTTGATCCTCTTCACCGAGGTACGTAGGCAGCTTAGAGTTTCACTCTAAGTTCAGTCGCATAAGTTCAAAAGATACATATTGCCCCAATTGTTGTTCGAATGAAGTAAGAAGGAATGTAAAATCAAGCTGAAACGCCATCCTCCTGTTGAACTTTGATCTCATTTGATTTAAAAGGGGCAAGCCTCCATAGCAAATTGGCATCTCCAATGGATGGATTTAGACTTTTAGTATAAGGCCAAATCTTCGATTTGAAGTCATTAAGTTCACCAAATTTTCAAGTCCGTCAAATCTTAAATTTTGTTGGTCTTCAAGTCGAAATCTGCAAAGTCCGCCAAGTCTTCAAGTTGCAGCATCAAAATTCACCAAATTTTTAAGCACGTCAAATCTTCAAATTTGTTGGTCTTCAAGTTACAATCTGCAAAGTTCGCCAAGTCTTCAAGTTGAAGCTTTGTAATTTGTCAATCTTAAGGTGGACATTTAAGTCCCTTTGCACCTTAAGTTGGACTCTCCGTGGGTTTATCCTTAAAAGGAACTATAACTCTCTAATCTTATGGTGGACATTAAGTCCCTTTGCACCTTAAGTTGGCCTCTTTATGCATTTTCCCGTCTATATAGTGATGTGGATTTGATTTGCCCGTCTATATGGTGATGGGGATTTGTTCGTCTATATGTTGGTATGGATTTATCCGTCTATATGTTGATGCGGATTTGTCCGTCTATACAGTCATGTGAATTTGTCATATATGTATTCTGACGTATTTGTCCTTCTATATGTTTCGAGGGATTCGTCTTTCTATATGCTGTGAATTTGTCCTTCTATATGCTATTGAGAATTTGTCCTTTTATACGTTGCGAGGGATTTCTACTTCTATATGTTGTTAGGGATTTTTCCTTCTATATGTTGTTTTGGATTTGATCATCTATATGCCGTTATGGATTTATCCTTCTATGGAACGTCATGGAGTTGCTCATCAACTTGGTACTCGACGACTTTTCTGTTTTTGGCCTACAAAAAAAAGGAACAAAAGAAAACGCATAAAACGAAGAAGAATTTACCTACGCGTCAATGCTTCCAGGCTCACAAAGCTAGACTCAAATATCTTGCAAATAATGTAAATTGATGATCAACAAATACAAATGCATGGAATTATATAGATGGCAAAAGAGAACATTGAGAAGCCTGTTTCTCGATGTGGGAACAAGTGCAAGGCGGCTGCAACAATTTGACTCCAACATGAACTTGGATGACTGTTAGACTTCAAAAGAGATTCAAATATGAACGGTTAGATCCAAGTCTGTACGAAAAACACGGAATCCAAATTAATAGGGAATAACAAAATTCAAGGGAATGTCTTCAATTCCTACGTGTACTATGACTCGCATTGCAAAATTCAAGGGTGGACGGACTCGCATTGCAACAACACGTTCTAATACCCTTTCCACCAAAGCCTGAAGGTTAAAGGTGATCTATGGAATTTCTAGCCAAAGGCTACAAAGAGAGGTCCTCCATTTACTTCATTCTCCAAAGCCAGAAGAATCATGATGCCGAAATCTTTCTCTTGCCAAAGCTGCAAAAAATAAAAAAGGGAATAAAATGAAGCATACCGCCCGAGTCACAACGTTCAGATTTTAGTGTCGACTTCAAAAAATTGTGTGGGTCATTCCAGAGTATGTTGACTTTCCATCTTAGGTGTAAATATAGGCCTTGAAATTTGGTTTTCATAGAATCGGGCGACTTGTGATTTGGACATTCTTATCTTGAGATATGAATTTTCCAGCGAGAGTGCGCAAAGCTGAAGGAGCTCACATGTCAAAACTCGTTGCGTAACTTTTGGATGATATCAGGGACGATACAGGGGCAATCTGAGCGTGATCTTTGCCTATATTGTAGGTCTGGGAGTCTAGTTTTCAGCGTCACATACCGCTCGTGATTTCGACGTTCCTACACCGAAATATGGATTTTTTGGTGAAGGTGCAGCAAAGCTGAGGAGTCAAGCACACAGAATCTGTAACAAAGATTTAGAAATATACCTGAGACAGTACAGAGCGAATTTGGCTTCAAATTTTTGATATGTTGTGGCACTCCATGTATAGTTTCAAAGGAATCAAGAGGCTTGTGTTTTCGACGCTCGTACGCTATGATATGACTTTTTCTCCGAAGACGCGACTGAAAGCTGAATTGCCAAGTGTATCCTCGTTGAAGCCATAATTGCAGAGGTAAATATGCCAAGTGTTCCTTTCCATAGCCAAGTAGAGTGATGCAACAAGTTTCGCCGAAGTGAAGGTTCTTCATCAATTGGTAATGGACGTACTTTTAAGGCTTCGTTTGTTGCTCGATACCTCAAGATATGTGGTTGTGGCTGTCACACTCCTTTTTCTCTACTACACCCCCGAAAGGGTATAATACAAGGAGTTTTTCCAGTTAAAGGACAATCGAAACGGGATTCGTTTATTAAGAGATTCAGAGTCGCCACTCGGGAGATTTATGGTGTCCCAAGTCACCGGTTTGAATCCTGAATCGAGGAAAAGGTTTAACTCTGTTTAACAGTCGCGAACCAGAAATCCGGGTAAGGAATTCTGTTAACCCGGGAGAAGGTGTTAGGCATTCCCAGGTTCCGTGGTTCTAGCACGGTCGCTCAACTGCTATATTTGGCTGAAATCTGATCTTTATACATGCCATCCTATAGTGCAATTTTAAAAATTATTTAACCGCTTTTAGTTAAAAATTTTAAGAAAGTGAACGTCGTTTAAAAACGTGCTTTTGGATCACGTCACATGAAATGCACCCGTATCCTCGACACATTTTATTCAACGTTTTAGGATTTGGATTTGGGTTGCATGAAATGCACACCCGCATTTAGGAAAGTAATATTATTAAAAAGCGCGCCTAAAACGACTAGCGTGTTATTATCTTTGCGGGAGGCCGTGAAATTCGCTAAACGGCACGTCCCAAATTCTAAGTATTTTAATAAAGTAATTAAAGAGGGCCACGCAATTTGTGATTTTATTTGGCGCGGCGCACCTCAATTTGTTTTTAAAAGAACATCCTAATGATGAACTAATATTATCTATTAAAGATTATCTCTAAAAAAGGGCTTAAGTGATTAACATTATTAATTAACTACTATTAAAAGCATTCAAGGAAATTCGGGCCTCAAGATCAAGTCCAAACTTGAACAAGGGGACCTCCAATACTGAAGACCCCTTAATTCAAGTCTGCTACTTAACTTGAAAGCCCAAAACCTGCACTACAAATTAGACCAATAACTTAGATATGAATTCAGGCCTCAACATATTGGGCTTCGAATTAGCCAGGAATGAGGAAACTTCAACCAACGTTTATAAGAAGCTGCCTCGCGTTGGGCCTTAGCTGAAAGCCGCTCAATATTTTGGGTCCTTAAGAACAAGCCCATTCTCGTTCACTCGGCAGCTTGTTTGTTGCACCTACATGGGTTCATGGACGAGCCCAACCAAAGCTGGGCCTCAGTTGGATTTCAAACGCTGAACTTATGTCAAAACTAGGCTTAACAACCTTTGTAACAAATGCACAATTTAGATTCATTAAATCAAACAACTGCTAATTTTAAAGTCAAATTTCCTATTTAGATCATGTTTAAGCTAGTGAATCACTACAAGCATTTATGGAGTTCAGCAACTAAACTACAGTGATTGAACATTTTTGAGCTACAGAAAATGCACAGATTTAAAAATTATAATTCCCTGATCTCGAGTCTAAAACATTGGACCAATTACTGCCATACTAGACCTTTCAAACATCCAACAAGTATGAATTAATACCGCTAACACTACTACCACTACAGTGAGTCAAAATTAACACTACTAGAATAGGCATTCATGAGTTCACATTCCTCTTATTACAAATAATAATTTGTCCAGGCTATATAACTTTCGCACTGCTATGGAGCCCAAATTAAACAGACATATCTGGGAGTATTTGAAGATGCACTAGATAAAACTAAGTAAATCTAGCATGGATCTCATAATATGAAATGAAATTTAAAAGGAGACTTGTGTAACCGTTTTCTCTTTTCCTCAAATTTGATTACACATTTGATTCATACTTCATACAACATTCGAGGCCAAAATGTACCTGGAAATTGAGGAAAATAAGAAGAGGGAATGATCAGCAACAACAAACAGCAGGCAGCAACGAACTTTGAAATTAATTTCAAATCCAGCAGCAAACAGCTCAAACAACTTGAATATCAAAACCCAAAAGAGGCAAACATATTTGAACCAGGACCAAAGCAAACCAGTTTTCGGAACAAATGAAACCCAAATCAGTATACCCAATGTGATTTCGACCAAATGCAAACCCAAAACCTCTGAACCAGACCTTAGTGCTAATAGTTTAATCCATTCTGAGCCTTAGCTGAACAAGGATTGATCCAGATGTGAAGAAACTTTGAGAATTCAAGCAAAAGGAGCAATGAAACAGTACTTTTTAAAAGTTTCTGTCGCCTCAAGTTTCAGAGCTTTTCAATATTTTTAATACCTGGAATCCCTTTTTAATTTCAGATCTACCTCCTCTTCCCTTTTAAGGCAAGGCAACGATGCCTTTATAGGCAAGCAATTAGGGTAATCTTCAGGTTTTTGATTGCAGTTTAGTCCCCTATTTTGTGACTTGGTCCCCAAGTAATAGTGTCAAAATTAAAATAAACCCATGCTAGAAGCTTCTAGGAATTTCTTGGGTGGTTACTACAAGATTCTCTTAGTAACTACCCAATTTACCCCTAGATGGCCTTGTTTTTTACATTAACGACCAAATGGGTTAGGCCTGACCTAAGGCCTTTGGGCTACTGCATTAGCGGGTCCCAACAGCCCTAGGACTCCTGAACCATTGAAGCTCGAATTGTGGTTCAAAAGATCACAGGCTACAAATGGATAAGCCCAGAACTCGAGCATTAATCAGCAGATAAATGGCAAACCAAAGAAAAAGGGCCCAAAGATTGAGTCCAAAGAACTCGGGCGATTCCATGAAACAAATAAACAAGTTCAATCCACTTATTAATAATTATGAACTAAACAAATAAAATCAAAACACCTCAACAGACTACTTATCAATTCTGAATACTAACTTATGAGAATTTCAATCTTTCAACAAAATCAACACGAGTTAACTCAACAACTACTGCTATGCGGAATTAAGCCACTGAGCAACGAAACACAAAAGAAAAACGAAAAGAAAACACAAAGGAAGAACAGAGATGGAGGAGAAAACAGGGGAGAGTGAAGACGAATGAGGAATACCAAAGAGAAAGAAAGGGATACCTCTACAGTCAACGAACAAAGCTGGTAAACCCTTAACAACTCCAATATGATTCAAAACAAGTATTAACCGTATGTTTTTTGACGAAAACAAATGGTTAATACCTTTTTCAAACCCTATCACTCGCAGAAACTTGAAAACTTGACGGATTCACTTTCTCTTTATTTTCAGATTCAAGAAAAATCAACTTGGTGACGATTTGGGGAGAAATGGTGGTGGATTGGGGTTAAAGGAAGGGCGATGGTTGCATGGATGAAGTTTGGGGTTGAATGGGGTGGAGCCGCCACCGGAGAAGCTGTGGCGGCGCTAGGGCTTCGATCTTCAATTTGATATTCGAGGAATTCTACACAGATTCGAAGGAAATAGATGCCGGATTTGTTATGAGGGGATGAAAAGGATGCTGAGGTGTAAAGTTGGTGTGGATTGGAGGTCTACCGCCGCCGCTGGCGATTTCCGGTGGCGGCGGACAGTGGTGAGAGGCGATAATAACAGAGACAAGGGTCTTAGGTTTAAGGTTGTTTGGACATATTAATGTAATTGGGGGGGGGCAATTTTTGACCGTTGGATGGTGGATGTTGAACGACCAGGATCTTGAGTGAGTTAAAACGGTGTCGTTTTGGTCATTACCCGATTTGGACCAGATTTTGGGCTGGGGCGGGGCTG
>NC_031990.1:18415194-18419416 GCF_001879085.1 Nicotiana attenuata
TTGTTGCATTGCATGAACTGGCATCCCCCAACCCTTATGTCTCATATGAATCCCAAAGCACGTCTATTGCTCCCACTTCGCGTACATGATGTTCTTTCTTGACTTAATCACTAGCCTCGGCCTTGAAGTTGTATTGTTCCTTCACTTGCCTTGATAACCGATTCTCACTTGGAGACCTTGCTAACCACTTTCCTTAACGCAGAAATACCTCTGATCCGTTCAGCAAGCATCCTCCATCTGATATGTACCAAACCTTTCATGTTTCAATGAAAATTCCTTTGATCCATTCACCCCAAACCCTTCATTTGTTGCGTTGTTCATGAATTGACAAATACCAAGCCCTTGCATTTCACAAGGATCCCAAGGCATGTAGATTGTTGCCAACTCAGTGTGCCTTCTGTTTTTCCTGACTTATGACGATTTGATATGCTGGCCAGATCCTGTTTTGTTCAATTGGAAAGCTGGTGGCAGATTTTGAAGTCACTTCTCACTTGTTATGACCGAACTGACTCAGGATGAGGAAGTAAACAAGACAAAAGGAACATAGTAGAGGGACAGTGGAAAGAGATGATTCCTAACAAGAATACTACAAAAGAAACCTATCGGATGTGGATACCGACTCTGATGACCTTGACATGCACCCGCAACCTATTCTTTTAAGCAAATCCGACGTTCAGCTCTTGTTGTACCTTTCGTCGTGAAACTGGGCTTCAATGCTCCGCTTATCCGATCTGATTCACAATCCTTATTCGACTTGTAGTGCCCGAAGGGTTTTCACCATCAAGCCTCTCTCATTTTGGTCTTTCTCTCACCTCACTATCGCCTTATGGTGCCTGTGAAGGTTTTCACCAATAAGACTCTCTCAGTTTGTTTTCTCTTAGCTTTCACCGCCTTGGGATACCCGTGAGGGCATTTATCATCAAGACTCTCTCATTCTTCATTTCCCTTGTTTGGACCAGAGTGTTGCCCCTGAGATGATTCACCTCCACTTGCTTGACTTGGCATTCTTCGAAGACTGATCGGAAGGTCTTTCTTTGGACCGTAATGTGGGCTTTTGGATAGGGTTAGGAAGAAAGGGTATCAAAGGCTCAAAACAATTCAACATGGGTTCAAAATTACAACTTTCGGAATCAGATTTCCCACAACAACCACAACTTCTGCCCCAGTTTCTTCCTTGGGGACTTCTGGATTTTTATTTGGTGTGACTGAACCTCAGAGAGAGGCTGCCTACGTACCCTTTCGGGATCAAGTCAAACGTAGTTCAGGTCATGAAACTACATTCGTTGTTGCGATCTTTCCTTTTCTTTCTTTTCTTTTGCTTTTCTCTTTTTTTTTTCTGTTTTTATTTTCTATGCTTTTTTCTTTGTTTTTTTCCTTCTTTTTCCTTTTCTCTTCCTTTCTCTTCTTTTTTCTTTTCTTTTCTTTTCTTTTCTTTTTCCTTTTTCACTGTTTTTCTCTTGTTTCTCCACTTACTTTCCCTGCTTGTGTTTATGAGTTTTTTTACTGATTCCGAGAGAGGGGTATGAAAGAAAATAACTGAGGCTCAAAGGGGTAACAAAGGATAAAGTGTTTGGATAGCAGAACAAAATGCCTTCGTCATTTCAGTCTCCAAAACATGCCAAGTACGAACAAATACAATTAAACCAAAGAAAATAATACCTCTCGACCACATCGGAATTGATGGCCATTTCAACACACTTGCCTTTTATGTCTGTTAAATACAAAGTGCCATTGGACAACACTCTCGCCACGATGAACGGCCCCTATAGACTTGGGGCAAACTTGCCTTTGGTTTCAAGCCGATGATGCATTTCCACAGTATTTCTTTATGTTCCGTCTGACCCAGTTTCACACAATTTGGGCTCAAAGAGATTTCAAAATCCCTCGACTGTCCTTACATCTTCAACATTGTCTTATTGCTTCTTTACTAAACTGACTTTTAAAACCAGGCTGAGAATTATGCGTGCATGTCATGTCACCAGAACCAGCATAAAAAGGATTCCAAAAGGAAAAAGGAACTAGATAAAATGACTAGAAATGGCGGGAAACAGAGAATTGCATTAGACTGATGGTGAAAGGGTTTAAACAACGAAACAAGCAAACTAGACTAGAGTTATAACCCCTAAACAGCACTACACAAGTTACTACGACGAGACAAACAAGACAAGGTGAAAGGATAGAAGGGTTTGAGTCACAAGACAATATCCGGATTACAACCCTGAAATAACCCGGACAACACAAATGACAACAACATAAACCACCAAAACTCCCAGAGATGGAGCGTCTTCCCAATTACCAAGTACGGCGTCTTAGCCACTGAATTTCACACCAAGATTGCTGGAATTTTCACAAGACTTCATCATGTTGTTCTGAGCAAACTGCATCTGGGTTTCTTCTGCCGGCTCATTCTCACAATCAATCATACCCACCATATGCGTCTCATTGTGCACAGGAGATGGATCTTGGCCAGTGTTTGTTGCATCTGGATTTTGCACGACAATGTCGCCTGCATCAATAAGCTTTTGAATTGCATTCTTCAAATTCCAACATTTCTCTATGTCGTGCCCCAGGGCACCTGAGCAGTATGCGCACTGTTGAGAAGGATCAAACTTCTTTGGAGGAGGGTTCGGCACTTTTATCTGAATCGGCTTCAATATGTCCAGTGTCCTTAACCGCTGAAACAGACTGGCGTATGATTCTCCCAACGGAGTGAAGGCTTTCTTCTTTCGTAACCTCTTATTGTTAAATGCTGGATTGGGCCGAAAACCTGATCCAGGGTGTTTTTGGGGAGCTCGCGGGGGTAGATGGGCATTATTTTGAGCTGGGTACTGTGATGTGCGACTTTGGGATTTCTGTGGAGAGAAGTAGCATCGGGGAAGGTCATCTAATGCACAAGGATAACCACGGGGACGATGTCGAGGCTGGAAGTGTTGATCAGGAAAACCTATCGGATCGTCTTTTCCGTTCCTCTTTCTTCCAACCAAGCTTACTGGTATGTTCTGAATGGCTTCCGAACAACTCACGATTTTGCCTGACTTGATTCCTTATTCCACTAGCTCCCCTATTTTTAACACATCATTGAAAGGCTTTCCCAGGGCCGGGATCAAATGGCTGTAGTAGGTGGGTCCCTGGGCCTGTAGAAAAAGCTTAACAATTTCTTCTTCGCTGATCGGGGGACTGACTCGAGCAGCTTGCTCCCTCCATCTGAGCCCAAACTCATTAAAGCTTTCCTCCGGCCTCTTTTCCATCTTAGATAACGAGGTGCGGTCTGGGGTAACACTTGATTTGCATTGAAAGTATCGGACAAAGTCTCGAGCCATGTCACCCAATTTAAGCCACTCATCGATATTTGGACGACCATGCCAGTCCAAAGCTGCCCCAGTTAGGCTTTCACTGAAATATGCCATGATGTCATCTTTCTCTCCAACAATCCTCATTTCGTTGCAATAGACCCTCAGGTGGGCTACCGGATCTCCACGCTCATCATACAAGTTAAAGTTTGGTACTTTGAATCTTGCGGGCAGGCGGGTGTCATGTGGCACAATCAGTCCTTTGCAAGTCATGCTACCCTGACCTCCCACTCTTCGCTTGTCCCTTAAGGGCTGTTCTGTGCTTGCAACTTCCTGGGTACCTCATCTCGTCCTTCCCTTCCTGTAACCTTTTCATTTCTAGCATGGAGCTCATACCGAGAGCTCTTCTTGTATGAATCAAGGACCCTGTGGGCAACCTCTGGAGGGTGAAATTAGGCATTACGAGCTTTGAATGGGTGTTCATTATTTGGGGTAATGGATATGACAGGAGAGCAATATTGGGGAGAAGTAACTGGAGGATGCGTGATGGAGCTACTAGGGTGGTTGGGACGAGTGTGATAAGCGGGTGTATCTGGAGAATATGGAGGATCATCTGGTATTGTGTTGGGAGTTTGGGTAAGGGTAGCGTCCGGGAAAATTGGTGGTGGCGGGGGTGGCGCCTTTCCAGTCATCCAGGCTCGATACATGTTTGTCATGTGTTGTCTCAGCATCCGCACCTCTTCAACTAGCCCATTATCCTGTTCAACCAACTGTTGTTGAGCACCAGTATCAACCAACTCAGTTCTCTTGTTGTTTGCCATTGCCTTTTGTCCTTGTATTGTAAAGAAGAGTTACCACTTTCTAACCACAAACCAACCACCTTTCTGGAATGACATGACAAATGAAACCATCACGTTAGCATTAGGGCATTT